>NC_092708.1:398743548-398917055 GCF_047496885.1 Scyliorhinus torazame | reverse complement strand
CCCCTCCTCCCCCCATCACCACCTGTGGAAGAGAGAAAAGTTACCACATCGCAGGATTAGTATATAAAACTCCTCTTTCCCCCCTTTTTAACCCCCCTCTTCGCCCCCATTCGCCCCACCACTTTGTTCAAACGTTCTTTTTAATAACCCGCTCATTCCAGTTTTTCTTCCACAATAAAAGTCCACGCTTCATCCGCCGTCTCAAAGTAGTGGTGCCTCCCTCGATATGTGACCCACAGTCTTGCCGGTTGCAGCATTCCAAATTTTATCTTCTTTTTATGAAGCACCGCCTTGGCCCGATTAAAGCTCGCCCTCCTTCTCGCCACCTCCGCACTCCAGTCTTGATAAACGCGGATCACCGCGTTCTCCCATTTACTGCTCCGAGTTTTCTTTGCCCATCTAAGGACCAATTCTCTATCCTTAAAACGGAGGAATCTCACCACTATGGCTCTGGGAATTTCTCCTGCTCTCGGTCCTCGCGCCATCACTCGGTATGCTCGCTCCACCTCCAACGGACCCGCCGGGGCCTCCGCTCCCATTAACGAGTGCAGCATCGTGCTCACATATGCCCCGACGTCCGCTCCCTCCGCACCTTCAGGAAGACCAAGAATCCTCAGGTTGTTCCTCCTTGCGTTCTCCAGTGCCTCCAACCTTTCCACACATCGTTTCTGATGTGCCTCATGCGTCTCCGTCTTCACCACCAGGCCCTGTATGTCGTCCTCATTCTCGGCTGCCTTTGCCTTCACGACCCGAAGCTCCCGCTCCTGGGTCTTTTGTTCCTCCTTTAGCCCTTCGATCGCCTGTAGTATCGGGGCCAACAGCTCTTTCTTCATTTCCTTTTTGAGCTCTTCCACACAGCATTTCAAGAACTCTTGTTGTTCAGGGCCCCATGTTAAACTGCCACCTTCCGACGCCATCTTGGTTTTTGCTTGCCTTCCTTGCCGCTGTTCTAAAGGATCCACTGCAATCCGGCCACTTTCTCCTCCTTTTTTCATCCGTATCCAGGGGGGATTCCCTTCTGGTTTACCGCACAGTGTTTTTAGCCATCAAAATTGCCGTTGGGGCTCCTATCAAGAGCCCAAAAGTCCGTTTCACCGGGAGCTGCCGAAACGTGCGACTCAGCTGGTCATCGCCGCACCCGGAAGTGATGTTGGAATTTCTAACGGCAATACAAACATATGGACAGAGCATATGACTTTAAAATGAACATCAGCGGGAGACGGACAAGTAATATCTTAAATCAAAAACAGAAAATACCGGTCAGTCTCAGCAGGTCTGACAGCATCTGCGGAGAGAAAAGGGAGCTAACATTTTGAGTCTGGATGACTCTTTGTCAAAGTTACAGTCAGGCTGGAATCGCTGGCTCCCTTCTCTCTCCACAGATGCTGTCAGACCTGCTGAGATTGTCCTGTATTTTCTGTTTTTGTTTCCGATTCCAGCATCCGCAATAATTTGCTCTTAAGTCGATAAATCAGCTGACTGACCTTCATGTGTTCAAAGTCTGTGATTCCCAAATGGGGTAGGGTGGAGCAGTTGATAAAAATGAGTTTCCTGCCAGTGATTCTGTTTGATATAAAACACTCCTGGAATAAGGAACAGGAAAAAAAAAAAAAATTACACAAGGGTTAATTTTGTTTGGGAATGGGGAATGGAGAGGATGGGTGAGACTGGGCTGCTGGGTCATTCAGTAATAGCTGGAAAAAGGTGAAGGTTGGTAATCAGAATTGCAAATGACCCAGGTTTCTCTGGGGGTATTCAGTCAGTGAATTATCCAGGAGCATATTTGTCCAGGAGTACATTTGCTGGCTACATATTTACCTGGAGCATTTAGTTGCCATATTCTCCATGGGATATTTAGTCTGTATATTTTCCAAAGAGAATATTTTCATGGGGTATATTTAACCAAGAGTTAAATTTGGTTTACTGGGATATAATTTCTGGGGAGAATGTGTGCTGAGAGAAATTTAGTAAGATTATCCACCTGTGTATAAATTTGCTCAGGATGTATTTGGCTATATATTTTCTCAAAATATATTTTTCCAATTGTGTATATTTGCTTGTAAGTGCAAAACCTGTGCCTTTTTGCCTGGGTGTATCTTTTACCAGGTGTATGTTTCCATGGAAGTATATTTTCCTCAATATTTTCACCAATATGTATTTGCACTGGTATATTTACTCTGGTGTATATTTCCCATAAATATATTTCCCTAGGAGTATATTTGCTCTGACATATCATTACCCTGAGTATATTTACCCAGTTGTATATTTTACATACAGTATATTTGCCTGGAATATCATTGTCCGGTGTGCATTTCCTCAGGTGTATATTTCCTAGGGTATATATTTGTTCAATATATATTCCCTGGGTATATTTGCCAGAGAGTATGATTATGTAGTTGTATGTTTGCTCAATTATTTGTCTGGATGTATATAGACAGCCTAGTTGTATACTTTGCCAAGTGTATCTGTCCAGTGTGTATTGTCCAGATGTACATTTGCCTCGGTATAAAGCCTATCCCAGAGTGTACTGGTCTGGTGTATATTTTCCCAGGCACATATTTGACTAGATTTATCTCTGCTGATGCATATATTATTAGCTGCATGTATATATGGGTGTATATCTGACCGAGTATATATTTGTCCAGGTATATATATCTGCCCAAGTGTATATTTACCCATGTCTAAATTTGCTGTGCATATATCTGTCTGGGTGGAGATCTTCCAGAGTCTACATCTGTCCATATGTATATTCGCCCTGGTGATATCTGAATGGCTACGTATTTGTCTGGACGGAACGGTAGTTGGGCAGAACGGTAGCACTGTTGCTTCACAGCTCCAGGGTCCCAGGTTTGAATCCCGGCTTGGGTCACTGTCTGTGCGGAGTCTGCACATCCTCCCCGTGTGTGCGTGGGTTTCCTCCGGGTGCTCCAGTTTCCTCCCACAGTCCAAAGATGTGCAGGTTGGGTGGATTGGCCATGATAAATTGCCCTTAGTGTCCAAAAAGGTTAGATGGGGTTACTAGGTTACGGAGATAGGGTGGAGATGTGGGCTTAGATAGGGTGCTCTTTCCAAGGGCCGGTGCAGACTCGATGGGCCGAACGATCTCCTTCTGCACTGTAAATTCTATGATCTCCCTGTATGCATATTTACCCACATACCAATTTGGCCTTGGATATAGCTGCCCAGATATATTTCTGCCCAGGTTGGTGTTAGTTAGATATCGGCCCCATGGGTGGATATCTGTCATGTAGAGATCATTCCCAGTGGATATCTGCCATGTAGAGATCATTCCCAGTGGATATCTGCCCTATGCCTATTTGCATTGATGTATGGCTACCTGGGTGAATATTTGCCCTGGTTGATATCTTCCTGGGCACAAAGCATCCCTGAAAAGGTAAAATATCCCATTCTGTGACTGACCAAAATGGTTTATTCAGGAAGGCATTGTGGAGATCTACCATGCGGTTCAAGTGCAGTCTCGCATACCATTTCAAACTCGGTAGAAATTTGACTTGCACTTCTCAGATGCGAAGTAAGAATCTTTTATTGCCTCTACTGATTACAATTGAGAGAAACTTCAATCTATTCTCAATAAAGCATTGCCAGCAAAAGACTTAAAGAGAAGTAATTAGTAAAACAATTTTAACTTTCAAAAATAATACAGAAATGGTTTCTTGCTTAAGGAAAAGACAGCTTGCGCAGACTTCAAGAGTTTTAGAAGGGAAAATAGGAAAATAAGGATAGTGAATAGTCAAGTAAAAGTATAGATTGATCCAGATAGAAAATGGCTTCCTGAGCTTCTATGTTTAAGGAGAATGTTATCAGTCTAACTCCATTTGCCCCTACCCCTGCAATGTGCTGATTGGCTTGGATAGGTTTCAAATACATTTGGTTGGATGGTTAGCTGTCAATCATCAATGTGCAACATATATTCGGATATGGTGCAGTTGTAGGTTGTGTGTGTGTGTGTTGGAATGTGATATGTCCTCTTAATCAATTCTAGTTTTTGCTGGTTTATTGCTGACTGTGCTTCTATCTGAATTCTGAACAATGGCGTGTTCATGTAGTCATGGCGACCTTGGGTGAGCTGCATGGCTTTTGCTATTTAAAACAATGGTCAGTTTATGATATAAATGTTACATAAGCTCTAGCTCGTTTCTTTGAATGTTTCAGAGCCTGTGATTTGCCACTGCAAATTCTGCCAGCTGTGTAATTGTAATCGAAATTATCCTTTAAGTTATATGATGAAATCCATTTTAAACTGGGCTTTAGTTTTTACATTTAAATGTCTAAATCAATTACCCTTTTACCTATTAGAAATGGAATTTCCTTCAGGAATCAAACACATTAATTGGGAATGTGCAGAGGCATTAGAGGGAGGGCACAAACTTCCAAACACCCCATCCACCCAATCTTTAAAGGACCACCCACCCCACACATGTTAGAGATTTGCATTAGACTTCTCATCAATTTCAGAACCCATGGAACCAGAGTTGAAGCAAGTCATCCTCCAACCCGAGGGACTGCCCAGGAAGAAGGGCATATCTGCCATGTGGATATATGCCTGGGTGTATATTTGCTCCAATGGATATCTCTGCTCAGTCAATTACTGCCTGCCTAGATATCGGCCCCAGTGGGTATTTGTATGGGTGGATATCTGCCGTCTGGATATCACCCCCACTGTACATCTTCCCCAGTGGCTATCACCCCCACTGTACATCTTCCCCAGTGGCTATCACCCCCAGTGAATATCTGCCCCAGTGGATATACAGCTATACAGCGAGAGGACACCTCAGAGGGCAGTGAGGCTATATGGGTAGAGATCAGGAATAAGAAGGGTGCAGTCACAATGTTGGGGGTATACTACAGGCCTCCCAACAGCCAGCGGGAGATAGAGGAGCAGATAGGTAGACAGATTTTGGAAAAGAGTAAAAACAACAGGGTTGTGGTGATGGGAGACTTCAACTTCCCCAATATTGACTGGGACTCACTTAGTGCCAGGGGCTTAGACGGGGCAGAGTTTGTAAGGAGCATCCAGGAGGGCTTCTTAAAACAATATGTAAACAGTCCAACTAGGGAAGAGGCGGTACTGGACCTGGTATTGGGGAATGAGCCCGGCCAGGTGGTAGATGTTTCAGTAGGGGAGCATTTCGGTAACAGTGACCACAATTCAGTAAGTTTTAAAGTACTGGTGGACAAGGATAAGAGTGGTCCGAGGATGAATGTGCTAAATTGGGGGAAGGCTAATTATAACAATATTAGGCGGGAACTGAAGAGCATAGATTGGGGGCGGATGTTTGAGGGCAAATCAACATCTGACATGTGGGAGGCTTTCAAGTGTCAGTTGATAGGAATACAGGACAGGCATGTTCCTGTGAGGAAGAAAGACAAATACGGCAATTTTCGGGAACCTTGGATGACGAATGATATTGTAGGCCTCGTCAAAAAGAAAAAGGAGGCATTTGTCAGGGCTAAAAGGCTGGGAACAGACGAAGCCTGTGTGGCATATAAGGAAAGTAGGAAGGAACTTAAGCAGGGAGTCAGGAGGGCTAGAAGGGGTCATGAAAAGTCATTGGCAAATAGGGTTAAGGAAAATCCCAAGGCTTTTTACACTTACATAAAAAGCAAGAGGGTAGCCAGGGAAAGGGTTGGCCCACTGAAGGATAGGCAAGGGAATCTATGTGTGGAGCCAGAGGAAATGGGCGAGGTACTAAATGAATACTTTGCATCAGTATTCACCAAAGAGAAGGAATTGGTAGATGTTGAGTCTGGAGAAGGGGGTGTAGATAGCCTGGGTCACATTGTGATCCAAAAAGACGAGGTGTTGGGTGTCTTAAAAAATATTAAGGTAGATAAGTCCCCAGGGCCGGATGGGATCTACCCCAGAATACTGAAGGAGGCTGGAGAGGAAATTGCTGAGGCCTTGACAGAAATCTTTGGATCCTCGCTGTCTTCAGGGGATGTCCCGGAGGACTGGAGAATAGCCAATGTTGTTCCTCTGTTTAAGAAGGGTGGCAGGGATAATCCCGGGAACTACAGGCCGGTGAGCCTTACTTCAGTGGTAGGGAAATTACTGGAGAGAATTCTTCGAGACAGGATCTACTCCCATTTGGAAGCAAATGGACGTATTAGTGAGAGGCAGCACGGTTTTGTGAAGGGGAGGTCGTGTCTCACTAACTTGATCGAGTTTTTCGAGGAGGTCACTAAGATGATTGATGCAGGTAGGGCAGTAGATGTTGTCTATATGGACTTCAGTAAGGCCTTTGACAAGGTCCCTCATGGTAGACTAGTACAAAAGGTGAAGTCACACGGGATCAGGGGTGAACTGGCAAGGTGGATACAGAACTGGCTAGGCCATAGAAGGCAGAGGGTAGCAATGGAGGGATGCTTTTCTAATTGGAGGGCTGTGACCAGTGGTGTTCCACAGGGATCAGTGCTGGGACCTTTGCTCTTTGTAGTATATATAAATGATTTGGAGGAAAATGTAACTGGTCTGATTAGTAAGTTTGCAGACGACACAAAGGTTGGTGGAATTGCGGATAGCGATGAGGACTGTCTGAGGATACAGCAGGATTTAGATTGTCTGGAGACTTGGGCGGAGAGATGGCAGATGGAGTTTAACCTGGACAAATGTGAGGTAATGCATTTTGGAAGGGCTAATGCAGGTAGGGAATATACAGTGAATGGTAGAACCCTCAAGAGTATTGAAAGTCAAAGAGATCTAGGAGTACAGGTCCACAGATCACTGAAAGGGGCTACACAGGTGGAGAAGGTAGTCAAGAAGGCATACGGCATGCTTGCCTTCATTGGCCGGGGCATTGAGTATAAGAATTGGCAAGTCATGTTGCAGCTGTATAGAACCTTAGTTAGGCCACACTTGGAGTATAGTGTTCAATTCTGGTCGCCACACTACCAGAAGGATGTGGAGGCTTTAGAGAGGGTGCAGAAGAGATTTACCAGAATGTTGCCTGGTATGGAGGGCATAAGCTATGAGGAGCGATTGAATAAACTCGGTTTGTTCTCACTGGAACGAAGGAGGTTGAGGGGCGACCTGATAGAGGTATACAAAATTATGAGGGGCATAGACAGAGTGGATAGTCAGAGGCTTTTCCCCAGGGTAGAGGGGTCAATTACTAGGGGGCATAGGTTTAAGGTGAGAGGGGCAAAGTTTAGAGTAGATGTACGAGGCAAGTTTTTTACGCAGAGGGTAGTGGGTGCCTGGAACTCACTACCGGAGGAGGTAGTGGAGGCAGGGACGATAGGGACATTTAAGGGGCATCTTGACAAATATATGAATAGGATGGGAATAGAAGGATACGGACCCAGGAAGTGTAGAAGATTGTAGTTTAGTCGGGCAGTATGGTCGGCACGGGCTTGGAGGGCCGAAGGGCCTGTTCCTGTGCTGTACATTTCTTTGTTCTTTGTTCTTTGATATCTGCCAATTTGCCCCAATGGATATCTGCCAATTTGCCCCAGTGAATATCTGCCTGTCTGCCCCAGTGGATATCCGCCTGTCTGCCCCACGGGATACCTGCCCCACTAGATACCTGCCCCACTAGATACCTGCCCCACTAGATACCTGCCCCACTAGATACCTGCCCCACTAGATACCTGCCCCACTAGATACCTGCCCCACTAGATACCTGCCCCACTAGATACCTGCCCCACTAGATACCTGCCCCACTAGATACCTGCCCCACTAGATACCTGCCCCACTAGATACCTGCCCCACTGGATATTTCACCCAATGGATATCTGCCTATCTGCTCCAGTGGATATCTGCCCCACTGGATATCTGCTCCAGTGGATATCTGCCTATCTGCTCCAGTGGTCACCTGCCCCAGTGGATATCTGCCTATCTACTCCAGTGGATATCTGCCTATCTGCCCCACTGGATATCTGCTTATCTGCCCCACTGGATATCTGCCTATCTGCCCCACTGGATATCTGCCTATCTGCCCCACTGGATATCTGCCTATCTGCCCCACTGGATATCTGCCTATCTGCCCCACTGGATATCTGCCTATCTGCCCCACTGGATATCTGCCTATCTGCCCCACTGGATATCTGCCTATCTGCCCCAGTGGATATCTGCCCCAGTGGATATCTGCCTAGCTGCTCCAGTGGATATCAGCCTAGCTGCTCCAGTGGATATCTGCTTATCTGCCTCAGTGGATATCTACCTATCTGCCCCACTGGATATCTGCCAATCTGCCCCAGTGGGTATCCACTCCAGGTTTGCACTGAGTGCTGAATTTGATGCATTTGTGTGCTATAGTGAGAGTTTGGTGACTGAGGGAGTGCTGAATTCGGTGCATTTGAGTGCTATAGTGAGAGTTTGGTGACTGAGGGAGTGCTGAATTCGGTGCATTTGAGTGCTATACTGAGAGTTTGGTGACCGAGGGAGTATAAGGCTTCATTCTTATCTAAAGTCTAGTCTTTCTTTTATTTAGTTAATTAACTTAAAAGTTGCTGTTTGGTTTAGAAGAAGGTGAATTTTCAATCAGCTTTAAACAAAGGTTCTACTTGTAGGTACTTGCAGCTGGAACTTGTTAATTAGTTAATTGGATTAGGCCAGTTTTCAGAGGCTAGATTCATAGTATAAAAGTGATCCCCTACAGTGCAGACTTTGTTTGCACTGAGTGCTGAATTTGGTGCATTTGAGTGCGATAGTGAGAGTTTGGTGACTGAGGGAGTTAGGCGAGGAGGGAGTAAGGTGCTCCTTTCATTTTGTTTCCTACATTTCCGCAAAGAGCGAGAAGGGAGCCAGTAGTTTACAGAGAGTGCAGCTGACTGGGAGCAGAGTCGGAGGGCGGAGGTCCAGTTGGTCCACAGGGCATCTATATTCTTCAAGGTAAGAGGGGATGGAGGCTAGGCCAGTTGCATGCTCCTCCTGTAGGATGTGGGTGGTGAGGGATACCACCGGTGTCCCCGCTGACTAGACCTGCGGGAAGTGCACCCAACTCCAGCTCCTCAGAGACTGTGTTAGGGAACTGGAGCTGAAGCTGGATTAACTCCGGATCATCCGGGAGGCAGAGGGGGTGGTAGAGAAGAGTTACAGGGAGGTAACCACACCCAAGGTACAGTACAAGAGTAGCTGGGTTACAGTCAGGGGAAAGAAAACAAACAGGCAGAAAGTGCAGGGATTCCTCGTGGCCATTCCCCTTCAAAACAAGTATACCGTTTCCCTTCAAAACAAGTATACCGTTTTGGATGCTGTTGGGGGTGGGGGGGGGGGGGGGGGGGGGGGGGAGAAAGATGATCTACCGGGGGAAGGCCCTAGCGGCCAGGTCTCTGGCACTGAGTCTGGCTCTGGGGCTCAGAAGGGAAGGGAGGAGAATAGAAAAGCAATAGTAGTAGGAGATTCAATGGTTAGGGGAATAGATAGGAGATTCTGTGGTCGCGAGTGAGACTCCCGGAAGGTATGTTGCCTCCCGGGTGCCAGGGCCAGGGATGTCTCGGATCATATCTTCAGGATCCTTAAGGGGGAGGGGGAGCAGCCAGAAGTCGTGGTGCACATTGGCACCAACGACGTAGGTAGGAAAAGGGGTGTGGAGGTAATAAACGAGTTTAGGGAGTTAGGCTGGAAGTTAAAAGCGAGGACAGACAGAGTTGTCATCTCTGGTTTGTTGCCGGTGCCACGTGATAGCGAGGCTAGAAATAGGGAGAAGTGCAGCTGAACACGTGGCTGCAGAAATGGTGTAGGAGGGAGGGCTTCAGGTATTTGGATAATTGGAGCACATTCTGGGGAAGGTGGGACCTGTACAAGCAGGACGGGTTGCATCTGAACCAGAGGGGCACCAATATCCTGGGAGGGAGGTTTTCTAGTACTCTTTGGGAGGGTTTAAACTAATTTGGCTGGGGAATGGGAACCGGGTTTGTAGTCCAGCAACTAAGCTAGCCGATATTCAGGACGCCAAAGCATGTAGTGAGGCAGTGGGGAAGGGAACACTGACAAAAGAGAGTACTTGCAGGCACGGAGATGGGTTGAAGTGTGTATACTTCAACGCAAGAAGCATCAGGAATAAGGTGGGTGAACTTAAGGCATGGATTGGTACTTGGGACTACGATGTGGTGACCATCACGGAAACTTGGATAGAAGAGGGGCAGAAATGGTTGTTGGAGGTCCCTGGTTATAGATGTTTCAATAAGATTAGGGAGGGTGATAAAAGAGGTGGGGGGGTGGCATTGTTAATTAGAGATAGTATAACAGCTGCAAAAAGGCAGTTCGAGGAGTATCTGCCTACTGAGGTAGTATGGGTTGAAGTCAGAAATAGGAAAGGAGCAGTCACCTTGTTAGGAGTTTTCTATAGGCCCCCCAATAGTAGCAGAGATGTGGAGGAACAGATTGGGAAACAGATTTTGGAAAGGTGCAGAAGTCACAGGGTAGTAGTCATGGATGACTTTAACTTCCCAAACATTGAGTGGAAACTCTTTAGATCAAATAGTTTGGATGGGGTGGTGTTTGTGCAGTGTGTCCAGGAAGCTTTTCTAACACAGTATGTAGATTGTCTGACCAGAGGGGAGGCAATATTGGATTTAGTACTTGGTAATGAACCAGGGCAAGTGATAGATTTGTTGGCGGGGGAGCATTTTGGAGATAGTGACCACAATTCTGTGACTTTCACTTTAGTAATGGAGAGGGATAGGTGCGTGCAACAGGGCAAGGTTTACAATTGGGGGAAGGGTAAATACGATGTTGTCAGACAAGAATTGAAGTGCATAAGTTGGGAACATAGGCTGTCAGGGAAGGACACAAAGAACAAACAAATGTACAGCACAGGAACAGGCCCTTCGGCCCTCCAAGCCCGTGCCGACCATGCTGCCCGACTAAACTACGATCTTCTACACTTCCTGGGTCCGTATCCCTCTATTCCCATCCTATTCATGTATTTGTCAAGATGCCCCTTAAATGTCACTATCGTCCCTGCTTCCACCACCTCCTCCGGTAGTGTGTTCCAGGCACCCACTACCCTCTGCGTAAAATGGTAGGTTTATGCAGAAAGTAAGGAGGCATGGGATAGTGGGAAATTTGGCCAGTTGGATAACGAACTGGCTAACCGATAGAAGTCAGAGTGGTGGTGGATGGCAAATATTCAGCCTGGATCTCAGTTACCAGTGGCGTACCGCAGGGATCAGTTCTGGGTCCTCTGCTGTTTGTGATTTTCATTAATGACTTCGATGAGGGAGTTGAAGGGTGGGTTAGTAAATTTGCAGACGATACGAAGATTGGTGGAGTTGTGGATAGTAAGGAGGGCTGTTGTCGGCTGCAAAGAGACATAGATAGGATGCAGAGCTGGGCTGAAAAGTGGCAGATGGAGTTTAACCCTGAAAAATGTGAGGTTGTCCATTTTGGAAGGACAAATATGAATGCGGAATACAGGGTTAACGGTAGAGTTCTTGGCAATGTGGAGGAGCAGAGAGATCTTGGGGTCTATGTTCATACATCTTTGAAAGTTGCCACTCAAGTGGATAGAGCTGTGAAGAAGGCCTATGGTGTGCTAGCGTTCATTAACAGAGGGATTGAATTTAAGAGCCGTGAGGTGATGATGCAGCTGTACAAAACTTTGGTAAGGCCACATTTGGAGTACTGTGTACAGTTCTGGTCGCCTCATTTTAGGAAGGATGTGGAAGCTTTGGAAAAGGTGCAAAGGAGATTTACCAGGATGTTGCCTGGAATGGAGAGTAGGTCTTACGAGGAAAGGTCGAGGGTGCTAGGCCTTTTCTCATTAGAACGGAGAAGGATGAGGGGCGACTTGATAGAGGTTTATAAGATGATCAGGGGAATAGATAGAGTAGACAGTCAGAGACTTTTTCCCCGGGTGGAACAAACCATTACAAGGGGACATAAATTTAAGGTGAATGGTGGAAGATATAGGGGGGGGGGGATGTCAGAGGTAGGTTCTTTACCCAGAGAGTAGTGGGGGCATGGAATGCACTGCCTGTGGAAGTAGTTGAGTCGGAAACATTAGGGACTTTCAAGCAGCTATTGGATAGGTACATGGATTACGGTAGAATGATATAGTGTAGATTAATTTGTTCTTAAGGGCAGCACGGTAGTATTGTGGATAGCACAATTGCTTCACAGCTCCAGGGTCCCAGGTTCGATTCCGGCTTGGGTCACTGTCTGTGCGGAGTCTGCACATCCTCCCAGTGTGTGTGTGGGCTTCCTCCGGGTGCTCCGGTTTCCTCCCACAGTCCAAAGATGTGCAGGGTAGGTGGATTGGCCATGATAAATTGCCTTTAATGTCCAAAATTGCCCTTGGTGTTGGGTGGAGGTGTTGACCTTGGGTAGGGTGCTCTTTCCAAGAGCCAGTGCAGACTCACCTGCTTCAAGAAGACCACCATCATACCGGTACCAAAGAAGAACCAGGCAACGTGCCTCAATGACTACCGACCAGTGGCCGACTTCAGTCGTAATGAAGTGCTTCGAGAGGTTGATCATGAAGCGCATCACCTCCATACTCCCAGAACGCCTTGATCCACTGCAATTCGCATACCGCTGCAACCGGTCCACATCAGACACCATTTCCCTGGTCCTACACTCATCCCTAGAGCATCTCAAAAACAAGGACTCCTACATCAGGCTCCTATTTACTGACTACAGCTCCGCCTTCAACACCATAATCCCAGCCAAGCTCATATCAAACCACCAAAACCTAGGACTTGGCTCCCCACTCTGCAACTGGATCCTCGATTTTCTGACCAACAGACCACAATCAGTAAGAATGAACAACACCTCCTCCACAATAGTCCTCAACACCGGGGCCCCGCAAGGCTGCATACTTAGCCCCCTACTCTACTCCCTGTCCACACACGACTGCGTGGCAAAATCTGTTCCAACTCCATCTACAAGTTTTCTGACGATACGACCATAGTGGGCCAGATCTCGAATAACGATGAGTCCGAATACAGGAGGGAGATAGAGAACCTAGTGGAGTGGTGTAGCGACAACAACCCCTCCCTCAATGCCAGCAAATCTAAAGAGCTGGTAATTGACTTCAGGAAGCAAAGTACTGTACACACCCCTGACAGCATCAACGGGGCCGAGGTGGAGATGGTTAGCAGTTTCAAATTCCTAGGGGTGCACACCTCCAAAAATCTGTCCTGGTCCACCCACGTCGACGCTACCACCAAGAAAGTACAACAGCACCTATACTTCCTCAGGAAACTAAGGAAATTCAGCATGTCCACATTGACTCTTACCAACTTTTACAGATGCACCATAGAAAGCATCCTATCAGGCTGCATCACAGCCTGGTATGGCAACTGCTTGGCCCAGGACCGCAGGAAACTTCAGAGAGTCGTGAACACCGCCCAGTCCATCACACAAACCTGCCTCCCATCCATTGACTCCATCTACGCCTTCTCCCAATGTCTGCATGGGTTTCCTCCAGGTGCTCCGGTTTCCTCCCACAGTCCAAAGATGTGCAGGTTAGGTGGATTGGCCATGCTAAATTGCCCTTAGTGTTGGTTGAATGGGGTTGCTGGGTTATGGGGATAGGGTGGTGTGGGCTTCGGTAGGGTGCTCTTTCCAAGAGCTGGTGCAGACTCGATGGGTCGAATGGCCTCCTTCTGCACTGTAAATTCTATGAAAAAAGAAGTGTGAGGTGGGGGCGGCTGGTTAGAGGGTCCTCCCCATGTAAAGCAATGTCAGAAAGGGGTTTGATGGACCCAAGCAGAAAAGCAGTCGGATTGATATGTTGGAAACACTTGGGAATAATAATAACCTTTATTGTCACAAGTAGGCTTACATTAACACTGCAATGAAGTTACTGTGAAAGTCCCCTAGTCACCACATTCCGGCGACCAGGGTACACAGAGAGAGAATTCAGAATGTCCAATTCACCAAACAGTGTGGGCCGAGATTCTCTGGCCCCCGCCGGGTCGGAGAATCCCCGGGGGGCAGACGCGAATCCCACCCCGCCTCAACGACGCCGGCTGCCCTATTCTCTGGCACCGTTTTTCGGGGGCCGGCGGGATTCCCGCCACGCCGCTCGTGGGCCATTGACAGCGGCCCCCCCGGCGATTCTCCGGGCCCGGTGGACGTCCAGTTTTGGCCAGTCCCGCCGGTGTGAATTACTCACCTCACACACGGTGGGACCTGGCAGGTAAGTGTGCGGGGGAGGTGCAAGGGGGGGGCGCGGGGGGATCTGACCCGGGGGGGGGCCTCCACAGTGGCCTGGCCCGCGATCTGGGCCTACCGATCCTGCGGGCGGACTGTTTCCCTGGGGGCCTTCTTTCCTCCGCGCCGGGCACCTGTAGGGCTCTGCCATATCGCCCGGGGGCCGGCGCGGAGAAGAGAACCCCCACGCTTGCTTGGAAATACGCCGGCCAGTCTGCGCATGCACAGAAATACACCGTCCGGTCCGCGCATGCGCGAGATTATGCTGGCCATTCCGCGCATGTGCGAACTCGCGCCGATCCTTCTACGCCGGCTGGAGTGGCGCCAACGACTCCGGCGGCAACCTAACCCCCGAAGGTTTGGAGAATTCCTCAATTTCGGGGGCTGTTGGCCCCAGTTTTCCCGCCGGCATGGTCCCCAGGAGGGAGAATCCCGCCGCACGTCTTTCGGGACTTTTGGGAGGAAACCGGAGCACCCGGAGGAAACCCACGCAGACACGGGGAGAACGTGCAGACTCCGCACAGACAGTGACTCAAGCCGGGAATCGAATCTGGGACCTTGGAGCTGTGAAGCAACAGTGCTAACCACTGCGCTACCGTGTAGAGTTACGAGTTGTTGAGGGTGAAAGACAGATTTGAAAAAGAGAGGGGTGATCAATGAGCTCCAATCCAGACAGGAGGGAGCCGCGCACGGTCAGCGGTCACACTTGATGCCTTGTCTCCAGGACTGGAGAGGGGACTGTCACCTCAGAGTTTACGATCCGGGGAACCACAAACATAAACAAAACAAAGGAGTACGCAGAACTAGAAATAGTTTAAGGTCAAGTAATCTGATTCCACACACCAGAATGCGGAGTATGGGAATGAATCATCAGGAGTAAATATTCCTGCCGAGTGTCAATGAGTGGGGAACATTAAGCCCATCCCCTGGGCTGTGGAAGGAACAGTGCTCATTATGCTCCCTCCCTTATGCACAAAATACCCCAATTCATCCAATTACTGGCTGCTAATCCAGTAATCTCTCGATGCATTACATTTCCCAAATAGTTCCTTGGGCGGCGACATGTCAGAGCAGGGCCTGCACAGGGGGAGCACGAGCACGGACGTAATGACCCAGCATTCAAACCTTTCCTGAAGGCCTTTATCCTCCTAAAGGATGCCCGGGTCAGAGAGTTTCCGATCACTGTATGTCTCTCTTTACTCAGACTGCTGCCCAGATTCTTAGTCAGCAATGTGATGGAATACACTCCACTTAGGGCGGCACGGTAGCACAGTGGTTAGCACTGTTGCTTCACAGCGCCAGTGACTTGGGTTCGATTCCCGGCTTGGGTCACTATCTGTGCGGTGTCTGCACGTTCTCCCAGTGTCTGCGTGGGTTTCCTCCGGGCGCTCCAGCTTCCTCCCACAAGTCCCGAAAGACGTGCTGTTAGGTGAACTGGACATTCTGAATTCTCCCTCTGTGTACCCGAACAGGCGCCGGAATGTGGCGACTAGGGGATTTTCACTGTAACTTCATTGTAGTGTTAATGTAAACCTACTTGTGACAATAAAGATTATTATATTATTATTATCTGGATGAGTGCAGCTCCAACAACACTCAGGGCTGGTTTAGCACAGCGGGCTAAACAGCTGGCTTCTAAAGCAGAGCAAGGCCAGCAGCACGATTCAATTCCCGTACCGGCCTCCACGAACAGGCGCCGGAATGTGGCGACTAGGGGCTTTTCACAGTAACTTCATTGAAGCCTACTCGTGACAATAAGCGATTATTATAAGATGTTCGACACCATCCAGGATAAAGCACTCCTGCTTGATTGACATCCCATCCACTATCTTCAACATTCACTCCCTCCACCATTGACATACAGTGGCAGCCGTGTATACCATCTACAAGATGCACTGCAGGGGGCAGCACGGTGACGCAGTGGGTTAGCACTGCAGCCTCACGGCGCCGAGGTCCCCGGTTCGATCCCGGCTCTGGGTCACTGTCTGTGTGGAGTTTGCACATTCTCCCTGTGCTTGCGTGGGTTTTGCCCCCACAACCCAAAGATGTGCAGGGTAGGTGGATTGGCCACACTAAATTGCCCCTCAATTGGAAAAATGAATTGGGTACTCTAAATTTATTTTTTAAAAGAGAGATGCACTGCAGGAAATCACCAAGATTCCTTCAATGGCCAAACGTCCAAACCCACGACGTCTGCCACTGAGATTGATGGGATACAATGGGAACACCACCACCTGCAAGTTCCCTTACACATCACACACCATCCCGACTTGGACATATATCGCCGTTCCTTCACTGTCGTGGGGTCAAAATCCTGGAACTCCCTCCCTAACAGCACAGTGGATATACCTACACTACATGGACTGCAGCAGTTCAAGAAGGCAGCTGACCAGCACCTCCTCCAGGGGCAATTAGGGATGGGCGATAAATGCTGGGCTTTCCCACAATGTCCACATCCCCAGAAAAAATGAAAAAGATCTTCTCATCCATGTGACACAAATCTAAAAAAAACCATCATTGGGGAATTAAGCCTCAACACCGACACGAGAATGCAGGTTCCTCACCTTACACCTGCTTCCTCGCCTCACACCCAATGTGTGATTGCTGGTAATTGACTTCAGGAAGCAAAGTACTGTACACACCCCTGTCAGCATCAACGGGGCCGGGGTGGAGATGGTTGGCAGTTTCAAATTCCTAGGGGTGCACATCTCCAAAAATCTGTCCTGGTCCACCCACGTCGACGCTACCACCAAGAAAGCACAACAGCGCCTATACTTCCTCAGGAAACTAAGGAAATTCGGCATGTCCACATTGACTCTTATCAACTTTTACAGATGCACCATAGAAAGCATCCTATCGGGCTGCATCACAGCCTGGTATGGCAACTGCTCGGCCCAGGACCGCAAGAAACTTCAGAGAGTCGTGAACACCGCCCAGTCCATCACACAAACCTGCCTCCCATCCATTGACTCTGTCTGTACCTCCCGCTGCCTGGGGAAAGCGGGCAGTATAAGCAAAGACCCCTCCCACCCGGCTTACTCACTCTTCCAACTTCTTCCATCGGGCAGGAGATACAGAAGTCTGAGAACACGCACGAACAGACTCAAAAACAGCTTCTTCCCCACTGTCACCAGACTCCTAAATGACCCTCTTATGGACTGACCTCATTAACACTACACCCTGTATGCTTCATCCGATGCCAGTGCTTTTGTAGTTACATTGTATATGTTGTGTTGCCCTATTATGTATTTTCTTTTATTCCCTTTTCTTCCCATGTACTTAATGATCTGTTGAGCTGCTCGCAGAAAAATACTTTTCACTGTACCTCGGTACACGTGACAATAAACAAATCCAACCCAATCCAAAGGGCCGAATGGCCTCCTGCTCTGTAAATTCTGTGATAATCTGGGACAAAGATTCGGCTCAACATCGTGGGCCGAAGGGCCTGTTCTGTGCTGGATTTTCCTATGTTCCACTGGGTACCCGCCCCGCTGGGTACCCGGGCCCGCTGGGTGTCCGGCCCGCTGGGTACCCGGGCCCGCTGGGTGTCCGGCCCGCTGGGTACCCGGGCCCGCTGGGTGTCGGGCCCGCTGGGTGTCGGGCCCGCTGGGTACCCGCCCCGCTGGGTGTCGGCCCCGCTGGGTACCCGCCCCGCTGGGTGTCGGGCCCGCTGGGTACCCGCCCCGCTGGGTGTCGGGCCCGCTGGGTGTCCGGCCCGCTGGGTACCCAGGCCCGCTGGGTGTCCGGCCCGCTGGGTACCCGGGCCCGCTGGGTGTCCGGCCCGCTGGGTACCCGGGCCCGCTGGGTGTCCGGCCCGCTGGGTACCCGGGCCCGCTGGGTGTCCGGCCCGCTGGGTGTCCGCCCCGCTGGGTACCCGCCCCGCTGGGTACCCGGGCCCGCTGGGTGTCCGGCCCGCTGGGTACCCGCCCCGCTGGGTGTCGGGCCCGCTGGGTGTCCGGCCCGCTGGGTACCCGGGCCCCGCTGGGTACCCGCCCCGCTGGGTACCCGGGCCCGCTGGGTACCCCGGCCCGCTGGGTGTCGGGCCCGCTGGGTACCCGCCCCCGCTGGGTACCCCGGCCCGCTGGGTACCCGGGCCCGCTGGGTGTCTGGCCCGCTGGGTACCCGGGCCCGCTGGGTGTCCGGCCCGCTGGGTACCCGCCCCGCTGGGTGTCCGGCCCGCTGGGTACCCGGGCCCGCTGGGTGTCCGGCCCCGCTGGGTGTCGGGCCCGCTGGGTACCCGCCCCCGCTGGGTACCCGCCCCGCTGGGTGTCGGGCCCGCTGGGTACCCGGGCCCGCTGGGTGTCGGGCCCGCTGGGTGTCCGGCCCGCTGGGTGTCGGGCCCGCTGGGTACCCGGGCCCGCTGGGTGTCCGGCCCCGCTGGGTGTCGGGCCCCGCTGGGTGTCCGCCCCGCTGGGTGTCGGGCCCGCTGGGTGTCGGGCCCGCTGGGTGTCGGGCCCCGCTGGGTGTCCGCCCCGCTGGGTACCCGGGCCCGCTGGGTGTCCGGCCCCGCTGGGTGTCGGGCCCCGCTGGGTACCCGCCCCGCTGGGTGTCCGCCCCACTGGGTGTCGGGCCCGCTGGGTACCCGCCCCGCTGGGTGTCCGCCCCACTGGGTGTCGGGCCCGCTGGGTGTCCGGCCCGCTGGGTACCCGCCCCGCTGGGTGTCCGCCCCACTGGGTGTCGGGCCCGCTGGGTGTCCGGCCCGCTGGGTACCCGGGCCCGCTGGGTACCCGGGCCCGCTGGGTGTCCGGCCCGCTGGGTACCCGGGCCCGCTGGGTACCCGCCCCGCTGGGTGTCCGGCCCGCTGGGTGTCGGGCCCGCTGGGTACCCGGGCCCGCTGGGTACCCGGGCCCGCTGGGTACCCGGGCCCGCTGGGTACCCGGGCCCGCTGGGTGTCGGGCCCGCTGGGTACCCGGGCCCGCTGGGTGTCGGGCCCGCTGGGTACCCGGGCCCGCTGGGTGTCCGGCCCCGCTGGGTGTCCGCCCCGCTGGGTGTCGGGCCCGCTGGGTACCCGCCCCGCTGGGTGTCCGGCCCGCTGGGTACCCGCCCCGCTGGGTGTCGGGCCCGCTGGGTGTCGGGCCCGCTGGGTACCCGCCCCGCTGGGTGTCCGCCCCGCTGGGTGTCGGGCCCGCTGGGTACCCGCCCCGCTGGGTGTCCGGCCCGCTGGGTACCCGCCCCGCTGGGTGTCGGGCCCGCTGGGTGCCCGCCCCGCTGGGTGTCGGGCCCGCTGGGTGTCGGGCCTCCTGAATCACTCACCTTGTACTGGGGGAAGCCCAGTTTCTGGATCCAGCTGGCCACGTCCCTCTCCTGCCAGTGCTGACTGCGGGGCACCACCAGGGGGTGACAGCCGCAGCGACACTCCCCCGAGCACGGGTACTTGGCCATCCGGGGTCTCCGTAGCTGACTGCGCCCCGTCGCCCCAGCAACCGTTACCGGGAGACCAGCTGGCGCGTCACCGCCGACACGGTTACCACGGCAACCCGCCACATCCGGGTCACAAGTCCGGTGACGTCCAGCGGAATTCACAATTGAGAAAATAACAAATGGGTCTCAAACAATCCGCTTTCTTTTCAAATTTTGACACGTGAAATGCAATTTTCATCCCGCTCTTCATTGGTTCGGTACTTCCCCCTTTAGCGATCCTATTCCTGACTGAGAATCGGCAATTTCCGTGCCGAGTCCGGGCCCCGCCTCCACTTCCGGTCCCACCCTCGGCAATTTCCGTGCCGAGTCCGGGCCCCCGCCTCCACTTCCGGTCCCACCGTCGGCAGTTTCCGTCCGGAGCTCGGGTCCCGCCTGCACTTCCGGTCCCACCGTCGGCAGTTTCCGTCCGTAGCTCGGGTCCCATCTCCACTTCCGGTCCCACCCTCGGCAGTTTCCGTGCCGAGCCGGGTCCGCCGCCGGTGGTTCCGCCGCGGTCCGGCAGCGCTCGGTTCTTTCCGGAGGCCACGGGCGCGTTGAGGTGACGATGGCGAGCGGGGCGGCGACCGGGCGGCAGCGCTCCGTGCCGCGGGGCGGGGGCTCAGCCCGCGGACAGGCGGAGGCGGGCACCGGGAGGACGCCGAGCGGCAGCAGCGCGATGAAGATGGGGATGAGCCTGGGGGTGCCGGCGGCCGAGAAACCGCCGCAGGAGCCGGAGGAGCGGCCGGAGCGGGAGCCGGGGCCGGGTGAGAGAGACCGGGGGCGGGAGGGGGGCTGCGGGGGTCCCTCACCCTCACCCCCTCCACCCTCACCCCCTCCACCCTCACCCCCTCCACCCTCACCCCCTCCCTCCACCCTCACCCCCTCCCTCCACCCTCACCCTCACCCCCTCCACCCTCACCCCCTCCACCCTCACCCCCTCCACCCTCACCCCCTCCCTCCACCCTCACCCCCTCCCTCCACCCTCACCCTCACCCCCTCCACCCTCACCCCCTCCGCCCTCACCCCCTCCACCCTCACCCCCTCCACCCTCACCCCCTCCACCCTCACCCCCTCCGCCCTCACCCCCTCCCTCCACCCTCACCCCCTCCACCCTCACCCCCTCCGCCCTCACCCCCTCCGCCCTCACCCCCTCCCTCCACCCTCACCCCCTCCCTCCACCCTCACCCCCTCCACCCTCACCCCCTCCACCCTCACCCCCTCCACCCTCACCCCCTCCACCCTCACCCCCTCCGCCCTCACCCCCTCCCTCCGCCCTCACCCCCTCCCTCCGCCCTCACCCCCTCCCTCCACCCTCACCCCCTCCACCCTCACCCCCTCCACCCTCACCCCCTCCACCCTCACCCCCTCCACCCTCACCCCCTCCTCCCTCACCCCCTCCCACCGCCCTCGCCCCCTCCACCCTCACCCCCTCCGCCCTCACCCCCTCCCTCCACCCTCACCCTCACCCCCTCCACCCTCACCCCCTCCACCCTCACCCCCTCCACCCTCACCCCCTCCACCCTCACCCCCTCCACCCTCACCCCCTCCACCCTCACCCCCTCCACCCTCACCCCCTCCACCCTCACCCCCTCCACCCTCACCCCCTCCCACCGCCCTCGCACCCTCCACCCTCACCCCCTCCGCCCTCACCCCCTCCCTCCACCCTCACCCCCTCCGCCCTCACCCCCTCCCTCCACCCTCACCCTCACCCCCTCCACCCTCACCCCCTCCGCCCTCACCCCCTCCGCCCTCACCCCCTCCACCCTCACCCCCTCCACCCTCACCCCCTCCGCCCTCACCCCCTCCCTCCGCCCTCACCCCCTCCACCCTCACCCCCTCCACCCTCACCCCCTCCACCCTCACCCCCTCCACCCTCACCCCCTCCACCCTCACCCCCTCCACCCTCACCCCCTCCACCCTCACCCCCTCCACCCTCACCCCCTCTACCCTCACCCCCTCCACCCTCACCCCCTCCACCCTCACCCCCTCCACCCTCACCCCCTCCACCCTCACCCCCTCCCTCCGCCCTCGCCCCCTCCACCCTCACCCCCTCCGCCCTCACCCCCTCCGCCCTCACCCCCTCCGCCCTCACCCCCTCCGCCCTCACCCCCTCCGCCCTCACCCCCTCCGCCCTCACCCCTCCACCCTCACCCCCTCCACCCTCACCCCCTCCACCCTCACCCCTCCGCCCTCACCCCCTCCGCCCTCACCCCCTCCGCCCTCACCCCCTCCGCCCTCACCCCCTCCGCCCTCACCCCCTCCGCCCTCACCCCCTCCGCCCTCACCCCCTCCGCCCTCACCCCCTCCGCCCTCACCCCCTCCGCCCTCACCCCCTCCGCCCTCACCCCCTCCGCCCTCACCCCCTCCGCCCTCACCCCCTCCGCCCTCACCCCCTCCGCCCTCACCCCCTCCGCCCTCACCCCCTCCGCCCTCACCCCCTCCGCCCTCACCCCCTCCGCCCTCACCCCCTCCGCCCTCACCCCCTCCGCCCTCGCCCCCTCCGCCCTCGCCCCCTCCGCCCTCGCCCCCTCCGCCCTCGCCCCCTCCGCCCTCGCCCCCTCCGCCCTCGCCCCCTCCGCCCTCGCCCCCTCCGCCCTCGCCCCCTCCGCCCTCGCCCCCTCCGCCCTCGCCCCCTCCGCCCTCGCCCCCTCCCACCGCCCTCGCCCCCTCCCACCGCCCTCGCCCCCTCCCACCGCCCTCGCCCCCTCCCACCGCCCTCGCCCCCTCCCACCGCCCTCGCCCCCTCCCACCGCCCTCGCCCCCTCCCACCGCCCTCGCCCCCTCCCACCGCCCTCGCCCCCTCCCACCGCCCTCGCCCCCTCCCACCGCCCTCGCCCCCTCCCACCGCCCTCGCCCCCTCCCACCGCCCTCGCCCCCTCCCCCTCGCCACCGCCCTCGCCCCCTCCCACCGCCCTCGCCCCCTCCCACCGCCCTCGCCCCCTCCCACCGCCCTCGCCCCCTCCCACCGCCCTCGCCCCCTCCCACCGCCCTCGCCCCCTCCCACCGCCCTCGCCCCCTCCCACCGCCCTCGCCCCCTCCCACCGCCCTCGCCCCCTCCCACCGCCCTCGCCCCCTCCCACCGCCCTCGCCCCCTCCCACCGCCCTCGCCCCCTCCCACCGCCCTCGCCCCCTCCCACCGCCCTCGCCCCCTCCCACCGCCCTCGCCCCCTCCCACCGCCCTCGCCCCCTCCCACCGCCCTCGCCCCCTCCCACCGCCCTCGCCCCCTCCCACCGCCCTCGCCCCCTCCCACCGCCCTCGCCCCCTCCCACCGCCCTCGCCCCCTCCCACCGCCCTCGCCCCCTCCCACCGCCCTCGCCCCCTCCCACCGCCCTCGCCCCCTCCCACCGCCCTCGCCCCCTCCCACCGCCCTCGCCCCCTCCCACCGCCCTCGCCCCCTCCCACCGCCCTCGCCCCCTCCCACCGCCCTCGCCCCCTCCCACCGCCCTCGCCCCCTCCCACCGCCCTCGCCCCCTCCCACCGCCCTCGCCCCCTCCCACCGCCCTCACTCACCCTCTCCCACCGCCCTCACTCACCCTCTCCCACCGCCCTCACTCACCCTCTCCCACTGCCCTCACCCCCACCCCCTCTGCCCTCTTCCCCCCCCCCCCCCCCCCCCCGCCCCGTCCGGGTCTCCCCCCCCCCCCCCCCCCCCCCCCCCCCCTGCAGCACCATAAACATATTGTAAAATATGAAAGAGCCGTCGAGGATGTGTGAGTGTGAAGCGATTGTTGGGTTTGGTGTGGATTTCAGGATCATTCATCAATGTTCATGTCTGTCAGTCTCTCTGTGGAAATGGCTGGATTGTTGTGAATCTCTCTCTAACCGACAATTTAAACAGCCAGGGCTGGAGGGGGTCAGACTTTATTTTGTTAAATGCCAAGAGTCTTTTTTTTTTTTTGAAGGGATAAATTGAGAATGCAGAAATACACCAGTAAATTTGACAGATTTGTGTTTTGATCATCGTTTAGTCTTGTGAAATTGGACACGAAAATGGTTTTCTTTTTAAAAATCGTCGTCAGGCTAAATGTCGCCAGTGCTATTTATGGTGACAGCGATTTAATAGAATCCACGGTTAGCGTCTGGAATTCTCTGCCTAACAGTGTGGGGCAGGCAGGTTCAGTTGCTGCTTTTAAAGGATAAACAAGCACCTGAAGAGAGAATATCTGTTGTGTTATGTGGAGAGGGAGTGGGGCCAGCTGAGGGTTAGCATGATTGTGACTGGTTGAATGGTTGCTTTCTGTGCTGTAACCATTCTGTGATTTGGTTTGTGGCGTCAACCACTTCATTAAAAATGGTGGGTAAGTGGGCACAGACGGGGCAGTTACAGAAAGAACACAATGCACAACGTCAACCCCAGACTTATTGCAAGAAAATGAAATGCAGGCAGTGGAAGTTGGGATTTAAAAAAACAAATTGGGAGCTTGGAGATGTCTTGGTGATACTGCGTTGCTGCATGAGGCATCAGTGTTTCGTTTGCAGCTTGTTACATTTGGACAATGGCAGCAATGCACTGTTGCCAGGCTGACAGGGAAAACTGGTTATCCAATAATAAATTGGTTTGCACCAAACCCAAAGGTTTTGTTTGCTAAAGACATCTGTGCATTTGTTCTGTGCAGAATCTGCAACAATCTGTATTATTGCACCATCATAGTTCCAGGGGAGTTGCTGACATCAGGCACAGAATGGCATCAGGGATGAAGGGACCTCAGTTCTCTGGAAGAGCTGGGATTGTCATTCCAGCAATGGAAATTGAAGAGGGCTTCAAAGTAATGGGGGATTCTGATCCAGCAAATACAGAGGCAGCAAATACAGAGGCAGAAGCTTTGCTCAGCAGGGGGACACAGATTTAAGGTGATTGCCTAAAGAACCCAGCGAGGGCGGTGAGGAAGTAATTTTTTAATGCAGCAAGTTGTTGTGACCTGGAGTTTGCTGCCTGGAATTCAACAATAACTTTCAAAATACATTGGAAAAATACTTGATGGAAAAATAATGACGGGGATTTGAGGATGACCGATAAGCTCTGCTACGGGCACAACGAGGATTTGGGGAGTTGAGGATGACTGATAAGCTCTGATACAGGCACAATGGCGACATTGTGTGCTGTATCATTCCATGATGTTCAAAAATTAAACTTTCAGTTTTACTGATTTCTCTGAAGTTTACCTGGGAATTTCTTCCTATTTTTTCTATTCACATAAAATATGGAAGCCCCCCCCCAGCCCCCCCGGGATATTTAAAACAAACCGATTTACTGATCCCTATCTGATGAGCAATTAATTGAAGTGGCTGCAATTTATGAACTGGGAATGATTTGTTTGGTATTTGTTTTTTTTTTCATTATGGGTGACGGTTACAAGGGAGATTCCAACTGTAGCCATCCTATTTTTGGAAATACAAACCCCCCTTTATGCGCTGGGATCCCCCTGGTGCACTGCTTGCATGTGTGTCAAGAACACACACACCAGGGATAAGAGCAGGAATAGACCATGTTTTTCTTGGAGCTTTCTCTGCCATCATCACGATCGTGGCTTATCTTGGGCTTCAACCCCACTTGCCAACGGTCCCCGTACCCCTTCATTTCCTGAGAGGCTAAAAATCTGTCTATCCCACCTATAAACATGTTCAACAATGAACCATCCACAACCCTTTGTGGTTGAGAATTCCAAAGTTCACAACCCTTTTTGAGTGAATTAATTTCTCCTCATCTCGGTCCTAAATAATCGGCCCCCTTTATCCTGAGACTGTGCCCCTTAACATTGTTGCTTCACAGGTTCGATTCCGGCTTCGGTCACTGTGCGGAGTCTGCATGTTCTCCCCGTGTCTGCGTGGGTTTCCTCCGGGGGCTCCGGTTTCCTCCCACAAGTCCCGAAAGACGTGCTGTTAGATAATTTGGAGATTCTGAATTCTCCCTCTGTGTACCCGAACAGGCGCCGGAATGTGGCGACTAGGGGATTTTCACAGTAAATTCATTACAGCGTTAATGTAAACCTACTTGTGACACTATTATTATACTAATGATTATTATTATAGATTCTTCAACCAGAGGAAACAATCTCTGTTTCGACCCTGTCAAACCCC
The DNA here is from genome assembly GCF_047496885.1 of Scyliorhinus torazame. Taxonomy (NCBI): domain Eukaryota; kingdom Metazoa; phylum Chordata; class Chondrichthyes; order Carcharhiniformes; family Scyliorhinidae; genus Scyliorhinus; species Scyliorhinus torazame. The sequence continues at coordinate 398,891,451 of NC_092708.1, read as the reverse complement.
TTCGCAATCTTGTAGGTTTCAGTGAGATCACCTCTCATTCTTCTAAACTCCAGAGATTTAAAAAACCAATTTGCTCAGCCTTTCATCATAGGACAAGCCCCTCATCGCAGAGACCGATCTAGTGAACCTTCACTGTATCCCTTCGAGCCTGCTGTGCCATTCATTATCATCAAACTCAGTAACTTTGAACCCTTTAGCCCCAAGTGCAATACCTAACTGCTTCAAAACATACAATGTTTTGGCCTCAATTGCTTCCAGTGGTGACGGATTCCACAGCTCACCACCCTCTGGGTGAAGAGATTTCTCCTGATTTGTCCTAAATGGTCTACGCCGTATCCTCAGACTGTGACCCACCCACCATCAGGAACATCCTTCCTGCATCTACCCTATCCAGTCCTGTTAGAATTTTATAGGTTTCTATGAGATTCCCCCTCATTCGTCTGAACTCCCGTGAATATAATCCTAACTGACACAATCTCTCCTTGTATGTCAGTCCCGTCATCCCAGGAATCTGTCTGGTAAATCTTCGCTGCCCTCCCTTGAGAGCAAGAATATCCTTCCTCAGAGAAGGAGACCAAAACTGCCCACAATACTCCAGGTGTGGCCTCACCAAGGCCCTGTATAATTGCAGCAACACATCCCTGCTTCTATACTCAACCTCTCACAATGAAGGCCAACATACCATTTGCCGCCTTTACTGCCTGCTGCACCTGCATGCTTACCTTCAGTGACTGGTGTATGAGGACATCTAGGTCTCGTTGCACATTTTCCCCCCCTCTAAATCGATAGCAATTCCTGTTTTTGCTACCAAGGTGGATAAACTCCCATTTATCCCCATACTGCGTCTGCTATGCAATTGCCCACTCACTCAGCCTGTCCAAATCACATTGAAGCATCTCTGCATCCTCCTCACAGCTCACCCTCCCACCCAACTTTGTGTCATCTGCAAATCTGGAGATAATACATTTAGTTCCCTCGTCAAAATCATTGATAAATATTATGAATAGCTGGGGTACTAGTCGCTGTCTGCCATTTGGAAAAAGACCCTTAATTCCGACTCTTTGTTTCCTGTCTGCCAACCAGTTTTCTATCCATCTCAATACTGCCCCCAATATCATGCACTTTAATTTCACACGCTAATCTCTTATATCGGACTTTGTCGAAAGACTTCTGAAGGTCCAGATATACCACATCCACTGCCTGCCTCTCATCCACTCTACTAGTTACATCCTCGAAGAATTCCAGTAGATTTGTCAAGCATGATTTCCAAATCCATGCTGACTCTCTCCCATCCTGCCTCTGTTTTCCAAGTGCTCTGCTATGAAATATTTTATAATGGAACTTGAGAAATTTTTCAGAATACGGACGTCAGGCTGACTGGTGTATAATTCCGTTTTCTCTCTACCTCCTTTTTAAATAGTGGGATTACATTAGCTACCCTCCAATCTGTAGGAACTGTTACAGAGTCTATAGAATCCTGGAAGGTGACCACTAATGCATCCACTATTTCTGGGGCCATTTCCATCAGTACTCTGGGATGTAGATTATCAGGCTGTGGGGATTTATCGGCCTTCAAACCCATCTATTTCCACGACACAATTTTCCCATTAATACAGATCACCTTCATTAAACCCTGTGTTACCCAACATTTCTGGTACGTTCTTGTGTTCTCCTTTGTGAAGACAGAACCACAGTATGTATTTAGTTGGTCAGTCATTTTTTTGTTCCCCATTATAAATTCCCCAATTTCTGACTGTTAAGGGACCTACATTTGTCTTCACAAATATTTTTCTCTTCGCTTATCTATGGAAGCTTTTACTGTTGGATTTTATGTTCCACACAAGCTTATTCTAATACTCTATTTCTCCCTTCTTAATCAATCCCTTTGTCCTCCTTTTCTGAATTCTAAACTGCTCCCAATTCTCAGATCTGTTGTTTGTATGCCTCGTCCTTGGATCTAATACACTCTAATTTCCCCTGTCAACCATGGATTGGCCACCTTTCCCGATTTGTGACAGACAGGAATGAACAATTGTTGCAGCTCCCTCATCCTTGAATATTTGCCATTGCCTATCCACTGTCATCCCTTTAAGTAACATTCCAATCCATCATAGCCAACCTGTGCCTCATACTATCGTGGTTTCCTTCATTTATAATCGGGACCCTAGTCTCAGAATCAACTGCTTCACTCTCTATCTTGAAAAAATTCTATCATATTATGGTCACTCATCCCCAAGGGGTCTCGCACAACGAGATTGCCACTTATTCCTTTCTCATTGCACAATACCCCGTTTAGGATAGCCTGTTCTCCTGTTGGTTCCTCAATCCAGTGGCCCAGAAAACCATCCCGTATATACTCCAGGAATTCCTCCTCTATTGTATTGTTACTAATTTTATTTCCCCAATCTATAAGCAGATTAAAATCACCCATAATTACAGATGTTCCTTTATAGAATGTGTCTGTAATTTCCTGTTTAATGCCATGCCCAACATCACCACTGCAGTTTGGGGTTCTATATACAACCCCCAGTAACGATCTTTGCCCCTTGGTGTATCTCATCTCTACCCGTACAAATTCCACATCTTCGGAACAAATATCCTTCATCGCTATTGTGTTCATGTCCTCTTTAACCAGCAATGTCACTCCACCGCCTTTTCCTTTTTGTCTGTCCTTTCTACATCCTGACTACCCCTGAATGTTCAGTTCCCATCCCTGGTCACTCTGCAGCCGTGTCTCCATAATCCCGACTATATCATACCCGATTACATCTATTGTGCAATTAATTCATCCATTTGATTCACGCATTAAGGCACAAAGCCTTAACGTTTGTCTTTTTACCATTACTTACCCCGTTCCCACTACATTTCACTCAGGCCCTGTTTGATGCTGGCCTTTGGTTTCTCTGCTGATCACTTTTCTAATTCCCCTTTCTATCTTTTGTTCTTGTCCATGTTTCCCTCTCCCATGACCCTTACCTAGGTTTCCACCTGCCTGCCATTTTAGCTCCCCAACCACTCCAACAAATACCTCCCCAAAGACATCAGTCCCAGTCCTGCCCAGGTATAACCCGTCCAGTTTGTACAGGTCCCACCTCCCACAGAACCGGTCCCAGGAATCCCCCCTTCACTGTCTGTCTTTAACCTCTGGATCACTGTACTCCGGAATAATGAATAGGCCACAATGCTGTTTGTGTAATCCTTCAAATGAACCCTGTTGTTATTGCCGGCATTCCACTTGGGAATATAGAGGTGAAAATGTTCACATCACGGGAGGATCTGCTTGTGTTTCTAATTGAATTTGATGTGGTACAGCTACTTCACAGGGCCCTCGCTGTCAGTTCTTGCAATCTTGCGGGGTGGTGTGTACACACACGGTTTATATACCCTGCGATACAGAAGGTTAAGGAATGATTGGATTTGAATCTTTTAAGGATTCAATAGGTAAATGGAGAGAAATGTGTGGCTCACCACCTCCATCTCGTGGGACGTGTGAGATGGACAATAAAATGGTCCATCAAAGAATGGGGGAAAAAACTTGCCCTGCTGATTGGGAATCTGGGACAAGAGCATTGCCTTAAAGTCAGAGCAAGGCCATTGAGGAGAGATGTTTGGAAACTCTTAAAATACAGATCAGCCACGATCTAGCCGAATGGCGGGGCGTGCTTGATGGGCCGAATGGCCTCCTGTATTTTCATTGAATTTACTGCTTTGCCGTTCTTGGGCCTGTGCGTTTGAAGACGTTATTGGGGAAGTGCAGGCGTCGGTGCCTTTTGTGGCTTGTAATGTCTTTGGTTTTGTCGATTTCATGGGTTTCAGGATGTTAGAAAAGATGGTTGAAAGTCACCTGCATTTCTATAGTGCCTTTCATCATTCCCAGATATCCCAAAGCAGTTTACGCCAATGAAATAAATTTGACAAAGAGTCATCCAGACTCGAAACGTTCGCTCCCTTCTCCCAGAGGCTGTCAGGCCTGCTGAGATTGTCCAGCAGTTTCTGTTTTTATTTCAGATTCCAGCACCGCAGTAATTTGCTTTGAAATACGTTTGGCGTATGTTCACAGTTGTAATGTAGGCAGCAAATTTGCCTACAGCAAGCTCCCACAGACAGGAATGGGGTAAATGTGATTGTAAATGGAACCTATCATTGCCGGGGCACCTATCCTTCTCCAAATAGTTGCCGGGTGATCTCTTACGCCCTGAGCAGACCGCGATCTTGAACTAAGATCTCACCTGAAAGACGGTGCCTCCAACTGTGGAACTTGAATCCCTCATGTTGTGAATCTGAGGCCAGAGAACTGCTTACTGGGCAATGCCCAACAACTGAATGAGAAACTAGGAACACTCATGGACGTTGATGCCAGGTTGAAAGAGGTTGTTGGCTGTACCTCACTCACATCACTCTCTCTGACTCGCAAGGATTTTTGATTAAAGTTTCCATCAAATGTAAAGAATCATCTTGTAGCACATTGATCAAATGCGTCCTTCCAAACCGAAGAGAGCTAACCTTGGGGGGGGGGGGGGGGGGGTGAAGTATTGGTGACTGAAGTTGCAGGCACGGAGAGAGCAGCAATATGAGGGGATTGGAGTATTGTTAAAAAATGTATTTGGTGCTAATGTTAAATGTGTTCAGTGTAGCATTGGAGTCACCAGCTGTGGCCACTGTTAAATCGCTCTGTTCTTTCAAACTGCTGTATGAATGAGATATCGGAGTCAGGGTTGGGATAGAGGCTAGCGAATCTTCCTGAGAGAGCCCAGTGTGTCCGTGCTGAACACTGGAAGATTGGCGCCTGCTCTGCTGTTGTCTCAGGTGGCTGAGTGAATTTGTGAAAGCTATAAACCGTGTCTCTCTTCTAATCTGTCACTTCTCAATTGCGAACCCTGGTTGGAGATGCAACTGAAGACATCTCCTAGCTCTTTCTCTCTCTATTGATGCTGCCAGACCTGCTGAGATTTTCCAGCACTTTGCTTTCTACGTATCCCCTCTAATCTTCACCAATCACCGTGAATCTGATTCCTCTGGAAACATTTATCCTTCCTCACTCCATTCCTTGAACAAATCCATGTTGATTTTAATTTATTCACCTGCATAATCTTCCAAGCGCTAATTAATTTTGTCCCAGATTATTGTTGTCTTCTCACTGATGTTAGGCTGTACCGTGTTTACTCGTGTATCCCTTTCTGAACAGTCATTCGCATTTTCCTGTCCCTTTTGGCAGCATTGCCATGTCTCAGGAGGTTTGGCAGGCTGTGACCAGGTCCTCTGCGATTTCCACCTTGACTCCACTCAGTAGCCGAGATGCACCCCACAAGTATCATTATTTTTATCCTATCCAACATCACCACTGCCTCCTCCTTCACTGTGACATTGACAGCAGTGAAGACCGATGCAGTATTCTCATTTAATACCTCACCAAACTCTGCCTCCAAGAAGTTCTTTTTGGTCCCTATTCAACCCTCTCTTTGATTCTCTTGTTACTATTTATATGTTTATCAAAGATTTTTGAGTTTCTTTTTCGTTACCTGTTTATTTAGCCTCATACTCTGACTTCCCTCTCGCTCCCCTTTCCAGTTCTCCGCTAATGTAAACTGGCATTTATCAAAAGCCTTTTCTTTATATCTTTAGTCAACCAGGAAGCTTTGGATGTCCTCACGTTCACCAACATGGGAGTGTGCCTGTGCCTGAGGCAGCTTTTCTTTGAAGCTATCTCCCAATGTTACTGTCTTTCATCCGATTTCTGACTCCGGTTCACCTGGACCGTGTCATTGTTCACCTTGCCGGTTAGCCGCTCGCTAGTTAGGTGGTGAAAATGATCACCACAAACTGAGTTTAGTGGCCCTATTTTGTTTCTCACCTGATTTATTTTAACAACTTGTTTATGCCATTGCGCTGACGATGATGCATCATTTATTTGAAATGCAGAACCTGAGCAGGACTCGAAGGCTGATGTGACCTCGCAACTGTCCGGTCTACAAGTGTCGGAAGGGAGTAAGAAGAGCCAGACAGAGACGGAAAACAGGTATCGATCAAACTAGTTTCGGGAGTGAAGATGGGAAGTTACAAATTGATTAGTCCAACTGGTCCATGCTGATATTTATGCCCAACCTGAACCTTGTCTCATAGTTTATCACAGCTTATCACCATACCCCTTGTTTCCTTGTGTGTTTCAGTATCATACTTTGTTTTATAATCCATCTACGCTACTAACCTCCCCGTGGTCGCAAGTTCCACAGTCACCACTCTCTGGGTAAAGGTATTTCTCCAGAATTCACAATTGGATTCATTGGTGACGGTTATGTAGTTGTGACCTCTAGCTGGGGTTTCGAGTGGAAATATCTCTACGTCATGCCTGTCAAGCCCCTTTCGTAATCTTAACGATCACTATCATCTCTTTACTGTTCATGTTGTAATTACAGTTAAACTCATGTTGCCAACTGGAGCAAACACTTTCTCAATGACGAGATAAATCTCTTACTGTAGCAGTGTTGACCTTCAAATAATGTTCTGGGATGTGTGCATCACTGCAAAGCAATACCCATCTCCAGTTGCCCTTAAGAAGATGGTGGTGAGATACCTTCTTGAACCGCTGAAGTCTGTGTGGTGTAGATGTTAGGCAAGCTGCTCCAGGATGTTGGCCCAGTAACACTGAAAGAACAACAATATGATTTCAAGTCCTAAATATTTTCCTACTTTACAGCAATTATTTCACTTCAAGCACTGCCATTTTACCCGTAAAGTTCGTTGAGACACTGAGGTCTTGCCAGGTGCTATTTCAATGCAAGTTCTTTCCTTCATATCAGCATGGTGTGCGATTCATAGAGAAATAGAATCCCTACAGTACAGAAGGAGGCCATTTGGCCCATCGAGTCCACACAAACCCTTTGAAAGAGCACCCCATCCAGGCCCATTCCCCTGCCCTATCCTTGTAACCCTAACTAGCCTTTGGAAACTAAGGGGACAATTGATCATGGCCAATCCACCTAACCTGCACAGCTTTGGACTGTGGGAAGAAACCGGAGCACCCGGAGGAAACCCACGCAGACACGGGGGGAACGTGCAGACTCCGCACAGACAGTGACCCAAGCCGGGAATCGAACCTGGGGCCCTGGCAATGAGGGGCAGCTGTGATGACCACTGTGCCACCCGGGTCCCTGGTGCCACGAGGCAGCTGTGATGACCACTGTGCCACCCTGGTACCTGGCGCTGTGAGGCAGCAGTGCAAACCACTGCTGGGGGCAATGGGGGCATTCCCTTGCTTTCAATGATTTGAAAATGATGTAACTCGATGAAGGCTGACTTTATTTTAGCCCTTTCTTCCCACCAACCCCCCCAACTTCCTCTTCTGAAAGTGCTGACCTGCACTAGGGTTGACTCAGTGATTAATAAAGAGTTTAAGGGGACTGGGGGAGGCAGTGCGTCCTGAATGTCTGTACTTTTCAGCAAGATTCACTCACTGCTGATTAGCGCAGTAATTCTGTCTGTTTTCCCACCACCGTGCATCACTCTGTGGCAGAGGTCACCGGGGGCACCTAAAGAATTAGAAGCTCTATCCGGGAGTCTGTGATCAGGTGTCAGTGCACATGACAAGGAATCCAGCCTGATCCTTGTGACCGAGTTGCTCCCCACCCTAACGAGCTGAGCCTGCAGGGAGTCATTAGATTTAATGACAATTGCATTCTTGTCCCACCCCAGGTAAGTCCCAACACCCAAGAGATCTGTCGTTTGCAGTCAGGCATGAAGAGGTAATAGGGGTGGGGGATGTGTGAGCTGGTTGGCTGTACGCGCGAAGGAGTTTGTGGAAAAATGCTTTGTTTCTCGCGAGCATAGCCCCAGCTGTGGTTAAGGAATTTTGACGTCCTGGGGTTAATTGATGGTGGGAGCCATGGAGCAACGTGATAACAGATGTGTTTCTGAAAATGACATCGTGCAATGAGCTGTTTGAGTTGATACTAATTTACTGCATTTAACTGTAATTATTGCAGAGTTCCTATGATTGGTGAAGGATTGGTCCCTTTTGAGAGTAGTCGATGGGGGGTTTGTGAAATTCTAATTACCAGAATTGTGCAAATCCCAGCAGATTGTTTTTTTTTAAAGAATGTTATTTTCTGGGGAAGGGTGCATTAACTTTCTCTGGGCCCAGTTTCCACCCCACCTCTGTTATTGAATTTGGGTTACATGGGGTCTCAATTTTCTTTTTTTAAATAACTTTAGAGAACCCAATTTTTTTTTTCCCTATTAAGGGGCAAATTTGCGTGGCCAATCCACCTACGCTGCACATCTTTGGTTTCTGGGGGTGAGACCCACGCAGACACAGGGAGAATGTGCAAACTCCACACGGGCAGTGACCCGGGGCCGGGATCGAACCCGAGTCCTCGGTGCGTGAGGCAGCAGTGCTAACCACTGTGCCACCGTGCTGCCCGGGTCCTCGACGCCGTGAGGCAGCCGTGCTAACCACTGCACCACCGTGCTGCCCGAGTCCTCGGTGCGTGAGGCAGCAGTGCTAACCACTGTGCCACTGTGCTGCCCGGGTCCTCAGCGCCGTGAGGCAGCCGTGCTAACCACTGCACCACCGTGCTGCCCGGGTCCTCAGCGCCGTGAGGCAGCCGTGCTAACCACTGCACCACCGTGCTGCCCGGGTCCTCGGCGCTGTGGGGCAGCAGTGCTAACCACTGCACCACCGTGCTGCCTGGGTCCTCGGCGCCGTGGGGCAGCAGTGCTAACCACTGTGCCACCATGCTGCCCGGGCCTCGGCACCGTGGGGCAGCAGTGCTAACCACTGTGCCACCATGCTGCCCGGGCCTCGGCGCCGTGGGGCAGCAGTGCTAACCACTGCACCACCGTGCTGCCCGGGTCCTTGGCGCCGTGGGGCAGCAGTGCTAACCACTGTGCCACCATGCTGCCCGGGCCTCGGCGCCGTGGGGCAGCAGTGCTAACCACTGTGCCACCGTGCTGCCCGGGTCCTCGGCGCCGTGGGGCAGCAGTGCTAACCACTGTGCCACCATGCTGCCCGGGCCTCGGCGCCGTGGGGCAGCAGTGCTAACCACTGTGCCACCGTGCTGCCCGGGTCCTCGGCGCCGTGGGGCAGCAGTGCTAACCACTGTGCCACCATGCTGCCCGGGCCTCGGCGCCGTGGGGCAGCAGTGCTAACCACTGTGCCACCGTGCTGCCCTGGTTCCCCATTTTCAATTCCTCGTTCAAGTGGCCATTCTTCATTCCTGAGTCACTTGACTGTGGAAGGCATCACAGCTGAGCTTGATCCTGTCTCCACAGTGAGCCGTACTCTCATCCTATTGAATACCAGGGAGACCAAAAGCCACGTTCTGTTGTCCTCAATGCAAACTGCACTCCCTCGCCACCATCCTTCTGAAACCCTAACCTGTGCTTTCATTAACTCCCATATTCCATCACTCACCAGGCTGGCCACCAAGTTTTGCACATCGTCACCGATCCAAAATTCTCTAAACCTCCCTTGGTAACCAACATTTTTGGTCACCTGTCCTAATACCATTTTTTCTTTGAATCAGTATCAGTCTTCATCTGATTGTGATACTTTTTACGAGGTTAAAGCACTTTATAAATACAGGGTGTTATACAGATTCACTTGCTGGAGGAGTTGACAGCGGTTTCCTTCATTGCCAAATCAGCTGAACCATTCTGAGTGTCTTTTGCTCAGGACCTGTGCTCACTCGGACTGTGACCCTGCTGAGATCGCCGGCCAGAAGCACAGTGCGGATTCGATCCTCGGACTTGTCTGTATTTGTGTCTTTCCCTGGCTACTGAGCCGCCGTCAGGACTACAAGTGTGTTCTGACTGGCAATGCCTCGTGCCAGGAGGCTGGGTGACGTCTGGTGGGATGCAGGCAGGCCGGGAGATGTGGGAGGGTGCAGCAACCGTTATTTTTGAGTAAGAATGTGTTTTTCTCTTGAGAGATCACAGAATGCAAGACCGGTGACCGAGGAAGCAGAAGGGAATGATGGGGACGGTTCTGGGATACCAGTGGAGCCGACAGCCGAGCCAGAAGATGAAGAACCAGAGCAGGTGTGCGGTTGAATGACCTGTAACTAGTTCTTTCTGCACCTTGTATTCTCTATGATTTTTAGTTGAATAGTTCACAAAGCAGCCAGCTATTCCAGTCCCACTCCAGAGACTCGAGTGCAGAATCTATCAGGCACTCGGCACTGCAGTACTGAGAGAGTGCTGCACTGTATGAGGTGCTGGATGGGATGTTTGACCGAGGCTCCCTCTGTGTTCTCAGTTGGATGTAGAAGATTCTGCAGCCACTTTTGGAATGGGTACTCCCCGATAGCCTGGATCAACATTTATCCCTCAGCTGCCATCGTTAAAAGCAGATGATCTGGCCTTTCGTCTTCATTGCTTGCTGTGGTATCTTGCTGTGCATAAGATGGCTGTTGCATTTCCTGCATTACATCAGTGACCAAATTTCAACCGAAGAAAGTTTTAAATTTCTTTAGCATCTTTCATGACCTTGGGAAGTCCCAAAGTCCTCTACCTCCAATGGATGGCCCGGGATAGCACTGCTGCCTCACAGCGCCAGGGACCCGGGTTAACACAGCTGTCTCACAGCGCCAGGGACCCGGGTTAACACAGTTGTCTCACAGTGCCAGAGACCCGGGTTAGCACTGCTATCTCACAGTGCCAGGGACCCGGGTTAACACTGCTGTCTCACAGTGCCAGGGACCCGGGTTAACACTGCTGTCTCACAGTGCCAGGGACCCGGGTTAACACTGCTGTCTCACAGTGCCAGGGACCCGGGTTAATACTGCTGTCTCAGTGCCAGGGACCCGGGTTAACAATGCTGTCTCACAGCGCCAGGGACCCGGGTTAACACTGCTGTCTCACAGTGCCAGAGACCCGGGTTAGCACTGCTGTCTCACAGTGCCAGGGACCCGGGTTAACACTGCTGTCTCACAGTGCCAGGGACCCGGTTAGCACTGCTGCCTCACAGAGCCAGGGACCCGGGTTAACACTGCTGTCTCACAGTGCTAGGGTCCCGGGTTAACACTGCTATCTCACAGTGCCAGGGACCCGGGTTAACACTGCTGTCTCACAGCGCCAGGGACCCGGTTAGCACTGCTGGCTCACAGAGCCAGGGACCCGGGTTAACACTGCTGTCTCACAGTGCTAGGGACCCGGGTTAGCACTGCTGTCTCACAGTGCCAGGGACCCAGGTTAACACTGCTGTCTCACAGTGCCAGGGACCCGGGTTAACACTGCTGTCTCACAGTGCCAGGGACCCGGGTTAACACTGCTGTCTCACAGTGCCAGGGACCCGATTAGCACTGCTGCCTCACAGAGCCAGGGACCCGGGTTAACACTGCTGTCTCACAGTGCTAGGGTCCCGGGTTAACACTGCTGTCTCACAGTGCCAGGGACCCGGGTTAACACTGCTGTCTCACAGCGCCAGGGACCCGGTTAGCACTGCTGCCTCACAGAGCCAGGGACCCGGGTTAACACTGCTGCATCACTGTGCCAGGGACCCGGGTTAGCACTGCTGCCTCACTGTGCCAGGGACCCGGGTTAACACTGCTGCATCACTGTGCCAGGGACCCGGGTTAGCACTGCTGTCTCACAGCGCCAGGGACCCGGGTTAACACTGCTGCATCACTGTGCCAGGGACCCGGGTTAGCACTGCTGCCTCACTGTGCCAGGGACCCGGGTTAACACTGCTGCCTCACTGTGCCAGGGACCCGGGTTAACACTGATGTCTCACAGCGCCAGGGACCCGGGTTAGCACTGCTGCCTCACTGTGCCAGAGACCCGGGTTAACACTGCTGTCTCACAGCGCCAGGGACCCGGGTTAACACTGCTGCCTCACAGCGCCAGTGACCCGGTTCAATTCCAGCCTAGGGTGACTGCCTGTGTGGAGTTTGCACTTTCACCCCGTGTCTGCATCAGTTTCCGCCGGGTTCTCCGGTTTCCTCTCTCAGTCCAAAGATGTGCAGGTTAGGTGGATTGGCCATGCTAAATTGCTCCTTGGTGTCCAGGGATGTGCAGATTAACTGGAGTTATGGGGATAGGGTGAAGGAGTGGGCCTAGATAGGGTGCTTGTAGGGCAGCACGGTGGTGCAGTGGTTAGCACTGTTCCCTCATGGCGCCGACGTCCCAGGTTCGTCCCGGATCTGGGTCACTGTCCGTGTGGAGTTTGCACATTCTCCCCGTGTCTACGTGGGCTTAACACCCACAACCCAAAGATGTGCAGGGTAGGTGGATTGGCCACACTAAATTGCCCCTTAATTGGAAAAAATGAATTGGGTACTCTAAATTTCTGGGGCTGGTTTAGCACAGGGCTAACTTGCTGGCTTTGAAGGCAGGCCAGCCGCACGGTTCAATGCCCGTACCAGCCTCCCCGAACAGGCGCCGGAATGTGGCGACTAGGGGCTTTTCACAGTAACTTCATTTGAACTTGTGACAATAAGCGATTTTCATTCATTTCATTTTCAGGGTGCTTGTTCAGAGGGTCGGTGCAGACTTGATGGGCCGAATGGCCTCCTGCAATGTAGGGATTCTATGGAAACCACATTTTCTACGTTAGGACCCAACATTGCTCTGTAAGTCATGAAAGCTCCAATTGACCGCAAACCTCTGCAACGATTTCCAGGCGAGAGGTCCACATTCCACAGATCTCTGAAGAAATGCTTCCTGATTCCACTTCCCAAGAGTCATTCTCTAATTTTATGGTGCCTCCTTGTTAGAAGCATAGGAAATAGTTCCTTTGTATCTACCTGCATCATTTTAAACACTCTATTAAATCACCCTGAAACTGCTGTGCGGAAAGGAATCAAAGTCCGGCACCCTCCGTTCTGAGACTGTGCCAGATTTTGAATGTTCCTGGATTTTGGAATACCTTCTGGTGGAACAGGCAGCTTTGTGTCTGGCAAGTAGGAAGGGCTGCAGGGAGGCAGATTCTAAAGCATTGCAATCGGCCCAGGTCCGGTCTGTGCACAAATTCCACCAATTCTGTCCTCGGGAATCAGCCTGAGAAACGGCCTCTTCATTCCTGAGCTTTACTGTGTTCTGGGAAAGGCACACACAGCTCCCAAAAGAAGAATGGCTGGTTGTCAGACAATTGCCGCTTCTGGGCAGCTGGATTTGGGACCTCTGCAGCCTGCCCTCAGAATTCCGCTCTTAGCCTGGTGTCGTTCTGGTGAATCTACCCTGTGCCCCAGGCTCATCATTCCTGCGGCTGCTTTCATAAGACCATAAGACATAGGAGCGGAAGTAAGGCCATTCGGCCCATCGAGTCCACTCCACCATTCAATCATGGCTGATTTCAACTCCATTTACCCGCTCTCTCTCCATAGCCCTTAATTCCTCGAGAAATCAAGAATTTATCAACTTCTGTCTTAAAGACACTCAACGTCCCGGCCTCCACCGCCCTCTGTGGCAATGAATTCCACAGACCCACCACTCTCTGGCTGAAGAAATTTCTCCTCATCTCTGTTCTAAAGTGACTCCCTTTTATTCTAAGGCTGTGCCCCCGGGTCCTAGTCTCCCCTGCTAATGGAAACAACTTCCCTACATCCACCCTATCTAAGCCATTCATTATCTTATAAGTTTCTATTAGATCTCCCCTCAACCTCCTAAACTCCAATGAATATAATCCCAGGATCCTCAGACCTTCATCGTATGTTAGGCCTACCATTCCTGGGATCATCCGTGTGAATCTCCGCTGGACCCGCTCCAGTGCCAATATGTCCTTCCTGAGGTGTGGGGCCCAAAATTGCTCACAGTATTCTAAATGGGGCCTAACTAATGCTTTATAAAGCTTCAGAAGTACAGCCTTGCTTTTATATTCCAAGCCTCTTGAGATGAATGACAACATTGCATTTGCTTTCTTAATTACGGACTCAACCTGCAAGTTTACCTTCAGAGAATCCTGGACTAGGACTCCCAAGTCCCTTTGCACTTCAGCATTATGTATTTTGTCACCGTTTAGAAAATAGTCCACGCCTCTATTCTTTTTTCCAAAGTGCAAGACCTCGCACTTGCCCACGTTGAATTTCATCAGCCATTTCTTGGACCACTCTCCTAAACTGTCGAAATCTTTCTGCAGCCTCCCCACCTCCTCCATACTACCTGCCCCTCCACCTATCTTTGTATCATCGGCAAACTTAGCCAGAATGCCCCCAGTCCCATCACCTAGATCGTTAATATATAAAGAGAACAGCTGAGGCCCCAACACTGAACCCTGCGGGACACCACTCGTCACCGGTTGCCATTCCGAAAAAGAACCCTTTATCCCAACTCTCTGCCTTCTGTCTGACAGCCAATCGTCAATCCATGTTAGTACCTTGCCTCGAATACCATGGGCCCTTATTTTACTCAGCAGTCTCCCGTGAGGCACCTTATCAAAGGCCTTTTGGAAGTCAAGATAGATAACATCCATTGGCTCTCCTTGGTCTAACCTATTTGTTATCTCTTCAAAGATCTCTAACAGGTTTGTCAGGCACGACCTCCCCTTACTAAAGCCATGCTGACTTGTCCTAATCCGACCCTGCACTTCCAAGAATTTAGAAATCTCATCCTTAACAATGGATTCTAGAATCTTGCCAACAACCGAGGTTAGGCTAATTGGCCTATAATTTTCCATCTTTTTCCTTGTACCCTTCTTGAACAGGGGGGTTACAACAGCGATTTTCCAATCCTCTGGGACTTTCCCTGACTCCAGTGACTTTTGAAAGATCATAACTAACGCCTCCACTATTTCTTCAGCTATCTCCTTTAGAACTCTAGGATGTAGCCCATCTGGGCCTGGAGATTTATCAATTTTTAGACCTCTTAGTTTCTCTAGCACTTTCTCTATTGTGATGGCTACCATATTCAACTCTGCCCCCTGACTCTCCGGAATTGGTGGGATATTACTCATGTCTTCTACTGTGAAGACTGACGCAAAGTACTTATTCAGTTCCTCAGCTATTTCCTTGTCTCCCATCACAAAATTACCAGCGTCATTTTGGAGCGGCCCAATGTCAACTTTTGCCTCCCGTTTGTTTTTAATGTATTTAAAGAAACTTTTACTATCATTCCTAATGTTACTGGCTAGCCTACCTTCAAATTTGATCCTCTCTTTCCTTATCTCTCTCTTTGTTATCCTCTGTTTGTTTTTGCAGCCTTCCCAATCTTCTGACTTCCCACTACTCTTTGCCACATTATAGGCTTTCTCTTTTGCTTTGATGCATTCCCTAACTTCCTTTGTCAGCCATGGCTGCCTAATCCCCCCTCTGATAACCTTTCTTTTCTTTGGGATGAACCTCTGTACTGTGTCCTCAATTACTCCCAGAAACTCCTGCCATTGCTGTTCTACTGTCTTTCCCACTAGGCTCTGCTCCCAGTCGATTTTCGTCAGTTCCTCCGTCATGCCCCTGTAGTTACCTTTATTTAACTGTAACACCTTTACATCTGATTCTACCTTTCTTTCTTTCAAATTGCAGACTGAATTCTACCATATTATGATCACTGCCTCCTAAGTGCTCCCTTACTTTAAGATCTTTAATCAAGTCTGGCTCATTACATAACACTAAGTCCAGAATGGCCTGTTCCCTCGTGGGCTCCATCACAAGCTGTTCCAAAAAGCCCTCCTGTAAACATTCAATGAATTCCCTTTCCTTGGGTCCACTGGCAGCATTATTTACCCAGCCCACCTGCATATTGAAGTCCCCCATGATCACTGTGACCTTGCCTTTCTGACATGCACTTTCTATTTCGTGGTGCATTTTGTGTCCCCGGTCCTGACCACTGTTAGGAGGCCTGTACATAACTCCCATTATGGTTTTTTTGCCTTTGTGGTTCCTCAACTCTACCCACACAGACTCCACATCATCTGACCCTATGTCGTTTAGTGCTATTGATTTAATTTCTTTCCTAATTAACCAGCCAACCCCGCCCCCCTCTGCCCACCCCTCTGTCTTTTCAATAGGTTGTGAATCCCTGGATGTTTAAATGCCAGTCCTGAACCCCCTGCAACCACGTCTCTGTGATGCCTACCACATCATACCTGCCAGTCACAATCTGGGCCACAAGCTCATCTACCTTGTTCCGTACACTGCGCGCATTTAAATATAGCACCTTTAATTCTCTTATTGACCATCCCTTTTTGTTTTCTTAGTGTGGTGGACCTTGGTTTACTGAGCCTTTCCATACACTGTGTCATATTTTGTGGGATGGGGACGATCATAACCACTCTTGAGTTTTGTCTGTTCGTGTTTTTTTGTATTCCTAAGCAGCTACGCTCCCCGCTGATTACTTCACCTCTTGGTTCCCTGACTTTCCCTTCCCCCCCCAATCTTTAGTTTAAAGTCCTATTGACCACCCTATTTACTCTTTTCGCCAGAACACTGGTCCCAGCTCGGTTCAGGTGGAGACCATCCCAACGGTATAGGTCCCTCCTGTCCCAAAACTGATGCCAGTGTCCCATGAAAAGGAACCCCTCATTTCCACACCACTCTTTCAGCCACGTGTTAACTTCCCTTATTCTTGCCTCCCTATGCCAATTTGCACGTGGCTCGGGCAGTAATCCGGAGATTATGACCCTTGAGGACCTGTTTTTTAATTTGAATCCTAGCTCTTTATAATCTCTAAACAGGTCCTCTTTCCTAGACTTGCCTATGTTGTTGCTACCGACATGGACCACAACAACTGGATCCTCCCCCTCCCTCTCCAGTATACTTTCAAGCCGGTCAGAGATGTCCCGCACCCTAGCACCGGGCAGGCAACATACCATGCGGGACTCTTTATCCTGCTCACAAAGGATACTATCTATCCCCCTGATAATAGAATCCCCTACAACTACAGCTTGCCTATTTACTCCCTCCCCTTGAATGGCCTGCTGAACCATGGTGCCTTGGTCAGCTGACTCATCCTTCCTGCAACCCTGTTCGCCATCCACACAGGGAGCAAGTGCCTCATACCTGTTAGACAGAGTCAAGGGCTGAGGCTCCTGACTGCTGGTTCCCTTTACCTGCCTGACTTGCAGTCACACCCTGCTGTCCCTGGCCACTGGCAGGATTTAAACTACTTACTCTGACAGGTGTGACTGCCTCCTGAAACACAGTGTCCAGGTAAGTCTCCCCCTCCCGGATGTGCCTCAGTGTTTGAAGCTGAGACTCCAGCTCATCAACTCTGAGCCGGAGCTCTTCGAGCAGCCAACACTTACTGCAGACGTGGTCGCTGCAGCTCGCAATGGGATCTGCCAGCTCCCACATCAAGCAGCTCAAGCACATCACCTGACCAGCCATCACTAATTAATTAATTAGTTTAATTTAAGTTTATGGTGGGGGCAGCTTCAGCGAATCACACACTACCCTGCACTTTTAACTGAAAAACAGCACAATTAGATTAACCACTTACCTTTCCTGGTTACCTTACTGCACCAAACTACCAAATTCTCACTGTCTGTATCTCTCTCAGTCCGGCTGTGTCTCCTTGACCTGCGCAGTGCTAATAATATAATATAATAATGCTAATAATAATATAATATGGCACTTACCTCACACCAATGGATCTTATTATTAGGTTAGAGGAGGAGGAGGGTGGGTGGGAGACACTACACGTGCAGTGTCTCGGGTTTCCTCTCCACCAGAATTTATTGGTTGATTCAGATCGGGTCAGATCAAAGATTCAGATTGGGTCTAACCGTGGCTCTGCATTGAAGCATAATTTCCTCAACCTTTGTACGCCAAACTCCCTTGAGCTACAGGCCAATTTTCCATTGGCTTTGTCTCCGATGTCCAGTAGTTTTCAGCGATTTATGTACCTGAATATCACCCTTCCCAGTCCCTCCCTGAAGATAATATTGTGATGTCTTCCTTGAATCCCTGACCTTACACATTGAAATGCAACTGCTATAGTTTTGTCCAACGGCTTAGTCTATGTATTCCTCAGAATCACCGAATAGGCACTACAGAACAAGAGGCTGTTTGGCCCATGGTGTCTGTACTAGCTCTTTTGAAGATCAATCCCGTTAGTCTCACTCCCCGCTCTCTGCTCACATCCTTTCAGTTTTCTTTCCCTTTTGGATATTTATTTATTTTCTTTTGTAAATTACTGTTAAACCGGTTGCTGTATTCATGCTTCACATTTCCCAATCTGTGTCCTCTGCTTATTGCCCCTTCAGCCATTGGAAACAGTTTCTCTTTCTTATCTACACCCTTGGTGATTTTAAACTCTTCTACTCCTCGCCTTCTCTTCCCTCAGATCAACCCCGGCTTCTCCCCTTCTCCCCTCTCGCCACGTAACTGAAATTCCTCATCACGGAACCATTCTCTAAAATCCCAGCTATGCTCTCTGCAAAGCCTTTGTGTCCTTCTGAAGGAGTGGTGCTCGGAATTGGACACAATACTCCAGCTGGGACTAGTTTTATGAAAGTTTAGCAATGACTTCTTCACTTCTGTACTTCTGTTTAAAAAGTCCACGGTTCCATTTGCTTTGTTAACTACTTTGTTAACTTCCTTATTCCTTCAAAATTTCTACACAGTCATCAGCCCTTCTCCCTGACGCCCTTTAAAATTAAACCATTCAGTATTGTTTCTTCTCATACCTCCTATCAAAATGTATCGCCTTCCAAGTTTCTGTCTTTGATTTAATCTGCAGTGTTTTTTTTCAGAAAGCCAATTGGTGAATAATACTGGAACCAATCTTTACTCAGTCTTACATTTATTTGCAGAGTGAAACATTACAAGCATACACCTCCTAACCCAACCACTCCAATAAGTGACCCAATTACATGTGTTCAAGTGAAACCTCAATTGATGTCTTCGACCTGCACATAATTAATATACATAAGCACTATGTGACCACATATACCACTTGTCTGTGTCCTCTTAAAGTCTATTGCTGACTTCCTCACTGTTGACTGCACTTACGCTATTTATGCCTCGGGTATTGCCTCTGGACTAGTAATCCAGAGACCCAGGGTAACGCTCTGGAGACCAGTGTTCAAATCCCACCAGGGCAGATGGTGAAATTTTAATTGAATAAAAATCTGGAATTAAAAGTCGAATGATGACCATGAAACTATTGTCGATTGTCGTTGAAACCCATCTGGTTCACTAATGTCCTTTAGGGAAGGAAATCTGCCGTCCTTACCCGGTCTGGCCTACATGTGACGTCAGATCCACAGCAATGTGGTTGACTCTTAGATGCCCTCCGGAATGGGCAATAAATGCTGACCTAGCGACGCCCACATCCCACAAACAAATAAAGACAATAAAATGTCAAAACTGTGGCCTGTAACCCAAGTCAAAAATCTGTATCAAAAACTGCAGTGATCCTGGTATTGAAACTTGGGGAACAACACTCTATATTTCCTGATACCATCTACAAAATTTTCTGTGACCCCCCCCCCCCCCCCCCCCCCCCAAACCTATTGTCATCTGTAAACGTGGATAAACAACACACTATTTATTCAGTCAACTCATTTATGATGGTGACTTTTAGAGATCTCACAAATCAAAGAATGCTTCCTTTATCCCGATAATGTCTTCCAACAGCCCAATCAAATTCCAATGCTTGTCACAAAGTTTCCTCGAATTTTGTGCATGCTTATTTTTTGTCAAACCTCTCATGAAGAACCTTATCAAATGACTTCTGGAAATCCATGTAGACATCCATAGATTCTAATAACCTCCTAAATTCATTTGGATTATCCAGACATGATCTGCTCTTCATAAATCCACATTAACTCTCTTTGATCATCTGATACTTGCAGAAGTTCTCATGTCATTGACTCCAGCAACTTCCCGTCAGTTAACGCTAAATTGACGTGTCTGTGCATGTCTTCTCTCTCTCTCTCTCGATAAATAATGGAGTAGCATGGACAATTCAAAAGGCAGAATTTCGGAATCGGGGAAATTTGTGACCAACATACAAGCAATTTCATCACGTGATTCATTTAATTACCTGGAAACAAAAAGCATCATCAGGCTTTGGAACTTTGTCTCTTGTGCCTCATTATTGTCTCCATTTTTACTTGTATTAATCCCTCCTGGTGACTTATTTTTAGATCCTGTCCCAGAATGCGCATTATTGTGGCTTCTCGAACTTTCCAGCCCCCGGAGAGGATTTTGTGAAGTGAGCTGATTCTTCGACGCTGCTGAATCGGTTTGGAAAGTTGGTGCTGCACTGATAGATGCATCTTTTCTTCTTGCCCTTCAGGATGTTAAGGATAGCAAACCTGGTGACACAACAGTTGGGGCATATCGGGTTCGCAAAGTCAGCAGTGATTCTGTCATCATTCAGTCTGACCATGGAGGCCCAGAAAAGCTACCAGCAGACCCATCAGAAGGTCCCGGGAGAGGTAAGTGCACTAATAGTGGAAGATGGTGCTGTCGGGAAACGTCAGTGTTCTTGCAATCCAGAGGCCCAGGCTAAAACACTCTGGGGACATGAGTTCAAATCCTATCGCGGAAGCTGGTGGAATTTAAATTCTATTAATAAAAAGAATCTGCATCTGAAAGCTACTGCCAGTAATGGTGACTTGTGAACCTTTCACTGTTGTAAAAACACATCGGGTTCACTAATGTCCTTTAGGGAAGGAAATCTGCCCTCCTTACCTGGCCTGGCCTACATGTGACTCCAGACCCACAGCAATGTGGTTGATTCTCGACTGCCCTCTGAAATGGCCGAGCAAACTACACAGCTCAAGGGCAATTAGAGATGGGCAATAAATGCTGGCTCAGCCCAGTGATCTAACCCCGCGCTGTACCTGTCCTGGGAGTGTTTGATGGGGACAGTGTAGAGGGAGCTTTACTCTGTATCTAACCCCGTGCTGTACCTGTCCTGGGAGTGTTTGATGGGGACAGTGTAGAGGGAGCTTTACTCTGTATCTAACCCCGTGCTGTTCCTGTCCTGGGAGTGTTTGATGGGGGACAGTGTAGAGGGAGCTTTACTCTGTATCTAACCCCGTGCTGTACCTGTCCTGGGAGTGTTTGATGGGGACAGTGTAGAAGGAGCTTTACTCTGTATCTAATAGTGTGCTGTACCTGTCCTGGGAGTGTTTGATGGGGACAGTGTAGAAGGAGCTTTACTCTGTATCTAACCCCATGCTGTCCCTGTCCTGGGAATGTTTGATGGGGACAGGGGAGAGGGAGCTTTACTCTGTATCTAACCCCGTGCTGTACCTGTCCTGGGAGTGTTTGATGGGGACAGTGTAGAAGGAGCTTTACTCTGTATCTAACCCCATGCTGTACCTGTCCTGGGAGTGTTTGATGGGGACAGTGTAGAAGGAGCTTTACTCTGTATCTAACCCCGTGCTGTACCTGTCCTGGGAGTGTTTGATGGGGACAGTGTGGAGGGAGCTTTACTCTGTATCTAATCCCGTGCTGTACCTGTCCTGGGAGTGTTTGATGGGGACAGTGTAGAGGGAGCTTTACTCTGTTTCTAACCCCGTGTTGTACCTGTCCTGGGAGTGTTTGATGGGGACAGTGTAGAGGGAGCTTTACTCTGTATCTAACCCCGTGCTGTACCTGTCCTGGGAGTGTTTGATGGGGACAGTGTGGAGGGAGCTTTACTCTGTACCTAATCCCGTGCTGTACCTGTCCTGGGAGTGTTTGATGGGGACAGTGTCGAGGGAGCTTTACTCTGTATCTAACCCCATGCTGTACCTGTCCTGGGAGTGTTTGATGGGGACAGTGTAGAGGGAGCTTTACTCTGTATCTAACCCCGTGCTGTACCTGTCCTGGGAGTGTTTGATGGGGACAGTGTCGAGGGAGCTTTACTCCGTATCTAACCCCATGCTGTACCTGTCCTGGGAGTGTTTGTTGGGGACAGTGCAGAGGGAGCTTTACTCTGTATCTAACCCCATGCTGTACCTGTCCTGGGAGTGTTTGTTGGGGACAGTGCAGAGGGAGCTTTACTCTGTATCTAACCCCGTGCTGTACCTGTCCTGGGAGTGTTTGATGGGGACAGTGTAGAAGGAGCTTTACTCTGTACCTAACCCCGTCTGTACCTGTCCTGGGAGTGTTTGATGGGGACAGTGTCGAGGGAGCTTTGTCTTACCAAAAATCGTACAAAGTCTTACAACACCAGGTTAAAGTCCAACAGGTTTGTTTCGATGTCACTAGCTTTCGGAGCGCTGCTCCTTCCTCAGGTGAATGAAGAGGTCTGTTCCAGAAACAAATATATAGACAAATTCAAAGCTGCCAGACAATGCTTGGAATGCGAGCATTAGCAGGTGATTAACGGTAGCGCAATGGTTAGCACTGTTGCTTCACAGTGCCAGGGTCCCAGGTTCGATTCCCGGCTTGGGTCACTGTTTGTGCAGAGTCTGCATGTTCTCCCCGTGTCTGCGTGGGTTTCCTCCGGGCGCTCCGGTTTCCTCCCACAAGTCCCGGAAGACGTGCTGTTAGGTGAATTGGACATTCTGAATTCTCCCTCTGTGACTCAAACAGGTGCCGGAGTGTGATGACTAGGGGTTTTCACAGTAACTTCATTGTGGTGTTAATGTCAGCCCACTTGTGACAATAAAGACTATTATTATTATTAGAATACATTCAATGGCATTACCATCACTGAATCCCCCATAATCAACATCCTGTGGGCTACCATATACCTGAAATTGAACTGCACTAGCCGTATAAATATAGGGGTGAGCAATAGGCACTGGCTGAACCAGCGACGTCTACACCCGTAAATGAATTTAAAAACTCCCTGAAGTGCGACGAGCTGTATTTTTCCTGTTTGCCTTTCAGTTGTTCCTGTAATTGATGCTGCTTCCACCTGGATGACCGTGGAGATGAATGAGTTCAAAGAGAAGATCCGAAGAGAGAAGGCCGGAATGATGAAGGTGAACCGTGGGAACATAGTGACAGTGCGGGTTCCCACCCACCCAGAGGGCAGCTGTGTTTGCTGGGACTTTGCCACAGACACCTACGATATTGGCTTCGGGGTGTACTTTGAGTGGGCGCCTGTGACCAACACAGAAATTACCGTGCTGGTCAGTGAATCGAGCGATGAGGAGGATGAGGAAAATGTAGAAGGTAACGGACTTCGCAAATGTTTAACCGAGAATTATGTGATGCATTACCAAGTGCTCTGTGTTCCCCTATCACCTGACACTGTGTTCTTTACTGTCACAGACACAGTGCACCCTCATTTTTCTCTCTTTGTCTCTTTCTTTCAGCTTCACCTTTCTCACTCTCTGTCATGTTCCGTCTCCCTCATTTTCACTCCGTTTGCCTCCGATATGTTTTATTTGACAGGGTCGATGCTGACAGATCTATTGTGTTTCTAGCATTTTCTGATTTTATTTCAGATTTTCTACATTTGCTGCTTGTTTTCAACATCTATTTCTCCTCTTTCAACTTGTAAAAGCGGTGAATCTGTGCTCTTTGGATACCCTGTGAATATTTGTTAACTTTCAGTTAGATTTTCCAATGAATTTGATAGTTTTATCGAATATCACAATACCCCATTGTGGTTTTTCTTTATAGGAGACATTTAGTGGGTATGTGAGTGTCTAAAATGAGAAGTTTTGTTGCTGCTTTGTTCCTGCTTTTAACTTTATCTCCAAGGGACATTGATTGGTGAGGTGAGTGGGTAAAAGTAATAACAATCTGCCATGTGAGACCCTGCCAAAAGCCTTCTGAAAGTCTAAATACGCCACATCCACCGGTTCTCCCTGGTCAACTCCACTAATTACACCTTCAAAGAATTCCAGTAGATTTGTCAAGCATGATTTTCCTTTTGTAAATCCATGCTGACTGTCTGGTTACACCACTGCTTTCCAAATGCTGTACTATGAAATCCTTGATAATGGACTCCAGCAACATCCCTGCTACCGACGTTAGGCTCTTTGGTCTGTAGTTCCGTTTTCTTTCCTCCTCCCTTTTTGAATAGCAGGGTCACATTCGCTACCCTCCAATCTGTAGGAACCATTCCGGAGCCTAAAGAATTTAGAAAAATTATCACCAATGGACCTACTATTTCTAGGGCCACTCACTTCCTTAAATACTCTGGGATGAAGATTATCCGGCCCTGGAGATTTGTCCGCCTTCAATTCCTTTAATTTCCCCAAAACCATTTCTTTACTAATTCTAATTTTCTTCAGCTCCTCACTGAGACTTGTGCTTCTCATTATTCGTGCCTTCCTCTGTGCAGACAGAAGCAAAGTACGATTTAATTCCTCAGCCATTTCTTTGTCTCTGTTATGAATTTCCCCGGTTCTGACTGTAAGGGGCCTACATTAGTTTTTATCAATCTTTTTCTCTTTACATACCGACAGAGTCTTACAGTCAGTTTTTATGTTCACCGCTAGCTGACTTTCATATTATATATTCCCTGGGTCACTGTCCGTGCGGAGTTTGCACATTCTCCCCGTGTCTGCGTGGGTTTCGCCCCCACAACCCAAAGATGTGCGGGACAGGTGGATTGGCCACACTAAATTGCCCCTTAATTGGAAAAAATGAATTGGGTACTCTAAATTTTTTTTTTTTTTAAATTGTATTTTCCACTTTTAAAAAATAAATTCCAATTAAAGAACAATTTGGTGTGTACCTAAACCGCACAACTTCGGGTTGTGGGAGTGAGACCCACGCAGACACGGGGAGAATGTGCAAACTCCACACGGACAGTGACCCAGAGCCGGGATCGTTCCCCCCTTCCTAATCAATCCCTTGGTCTGCCTCTGCTGAATTTTAAACTGTTCCCAATCCTCAGGTCTATTGCTTTTTCTTGCTAATTTGTATGCCTCATCTTTCAATATAATACTATCCCTAATTTCTGTTGGTGCTGCGCTCCCTCAGTCTGACCCTCCTCGGCCCGTCCCCTCGGCCCTGTGCCCCCTCGGCTGGCGCTGCGCCCGCTCAGACCTCCCCCTCTGCCGGCGCGGCAGTCCCTCGGCCCTGTGCTCCCTCGGCTGGCGCTGCGCCCGCTCAGACCTCCCCCTCTGCCGGCACGGCACTCCCTCGGCCCTGTGCCCCCTTGGCTGGCGCTGCGCCCGCTCAGACCTCCCCCTCTGCCGGCGCGGCAGTCCCTCGGCCCTGTGCTCCCTCGGCTGGCGCTGCGCCCGCTCAGACCTCCCCCTCTGCCGGCACGGCACTCCCTCGGCCCTGTGCCCCCTTGGCTGGCGCTGCGCCCGCTCAGACCTCCCCCTCTGCCGGCGCGGCAGTCCCTCGGCCCTGTGCTCCCTCGGCTGGCGCTGCGCCCGCTCAGACCTCCCCCTCTGCCGGCACGGCACTCCCTCGGCCCTGTGCCCCCTTGGCTGGCGCTGCGCCCGCTCAGACCTCCCCCTCTGCCGGCGCGGCAGTCCCTCGGCCCTGTGCTCCCTCGGCTGGCGCTGCGCCCGCTCAGACCTCCCCCTCTGCCGGCACGGCACTCCCTCGGCCCTGTGCTCCCTTGGCTCACCCCCTCAGCCGGCCCGGCGCCCCCCCAGCCCGGTCCCTCTGCCGGCGCGGCGCTCCCTCGTCCCGGCACCTCTGCTGTGCAGTGCTTTGGAATTTGTGCCGTGGTATCTGCCGCGCCCCATTTATTTGGTATCTTCGGGCAGAGGTTCTCAGCCTGGTTTAGCGGTACGGTACTGGCTTTGTTCCAATGACATCAGTGTGATCCTCCAGCTATAAATCAGGGCCCTGGTGTATCGCCCTCTGCCTCTGCATTCACCTTTGCTAAATCAGCTCCCTCTGGCCCCATCATTGTTCAACTGTCTCTCCCTCTTGTGCTGCTATTAATAACCTCATTCATTTCTCCCCAGCGCCCCCAGTCGAGGGAGACATTGAGAGGGGAACTAAAGATTTCAGCCGATCTGATCTGGAGGAGATCCTACCTGTGTACCGAAAGGACAGTCACTTGGAAGTGCAGTCCGGCAGTCACAAGTACCCAGGACAGGGAGTCTATCTGCTCAAATTCGACAACTCCTACTCCATCTGGAGGCATAAAACCCTGTATTACCAGGTCAACTATAGCTCGTGAAGGATCGACGCAGCAGCAAACCCCACGGGAGGGGAAAAGAATCCATGCCCCATCCCTCCAGAGATATTCCAAGTCAGCCTTTTGTTTTCTTTCTGTGATTTGTTTTTCTGTACAAGAATCTGACTGGAGCAAATGTGCCCAACATCCAACACCAGGAACTCATTTAACTCCTCGCATCTGTGGCATGTGATGCATATTTTGTGTTGTGTTTTTTTCGTTTTCACAGTATTGTCTTTATGTTATTAATTGTATTTTTGGTACCACTGAATTTATATATTATATATATTTTATGTTTAAAATTTTATTTTCACTGTTTTCTGCCGCTACGCACTTGTTTTACAAACCTCTGATATGTTGAAGGACGGAAGCTGTGTCCCCTTTTCTAGTGCAATATCTGATTGGAGCTTGTTTTGTGCTGTTTCTCAGCAGGTTGCAGCTGCACCCCAGTGTTTACATGTCACCTGTTGCACTGCCTCACTCCCAAGGTACGCCTCGAAACATTGGTTACTCTCCCTTTAATTATAGAATCAACACCGGTTTCCAAGCATTGGAAGTTAGAACGGGGAGGTGGTGGGGGTGGTGATGGCGGGGCGGGGGGGAATGAATGTCATTTGCGATTTCCGAAAGACACAATATATTTTGTATTCTGTGTACTGCCTGTAAAGAAAAAGATAAATAAAGATGAATTCTAACCTCGTCCCGTGTGAGGGGAGCGGGGAAAAAATCTTCAGATACCAAAATTTGAAATCAAAACAGGGTCACACGTTCACTGCAAATCCGCCACTGTGAGGGACAGCACTTAACAACTGACAAAATACTTCTGAAGGGCAGGCGGTATTGCAATGTAGGAAACAGTTGAACCAGTTTGCTGACAGCTAACTCCACAAACAACAGTGTGATAATGACCAGATAACCAATTGTGTTTATTGAGATATTGTCCCAGAATACTGAGTGGAACTCATCTCTGCCGGGAGATCCTTTATTACCACATTAGAGGACCGATGCGGCCTCAGTTTAATAATAATCTTTATTGTCGCAAGTGGGCTTACATAACACTGCAATGAAGTTAATGTGAAAATCCCCTCGTCGCCACATTTCAGCACCTGTTCGGGTACAGAGGGAGAATTTAGAATGTTCAATCCACCTAACCTGCACGTCTTTGGGCTGTGGGAGGAAACCCACGCAGGCACTGGGAGAACGTGCAGACTGCGCACCGACAGTGGCCCAAGCCGGGATTCGAACTGGGACCCTGGCCCTGTGAAGCCACAGTGCTAACCACTGTGTTACCGTGCCGCCCACTGAGATGGTAACTGAGAGCATAATGAGCAGTATAAATTAAAGTTAGTCTCTAAAAATGCATTACAGGGGACATCCGGTGGCGGCCATGGAGTGAGTGGTCGCGCGTTTGGTGGCTTCCGCATAAGGTGGAATTTTCTCGTCCTTCCCCACCCGATTTGAGGGGTGTTTTGCTGCCGAATGGTGCATAAGCACTGAAGGATTGCAATACTCCTGTGGTGGGGCTGGATTATGGCTTACCAAACGAGGAGTGTAACAAATAAGAGGCAGCAGCTTGATCTCGAGAATAGTCGAGGTGCGACGCAGAAAAAGATGGCAGAAAGCGCTGGGGAATCGTTGGCCGCCCTGTGGTCAACAGAGCAGCTAGTGAACCTTCTGAACAAGTTCCAGCAGCAGAGGATGAAGCCTCAGAGGACCTGGCTAACCTGGTGGAGCAGCATAGGGCGGCTATCGATAGACCGAGTGGAGCAGAGGCTGGAAGTGCAGAGGCTGGCACTCCAGAAGGTGGAGGAGTCGATGGGGGAGCATGAGGACTGGCTCTCCTCGCTGGAGACGGACGTGGTGCAGGTGGCGGAATAGCCAAAAGAGGTTGAGGGAGAAGTTGGAGGACCTTGAGAATCGCTCCAGGAGGCAGAATCTACGGATTTTGTGGGGATGTCTGAGGGGGTCGAAGGAGTGCAGACTGCTAAATACGTCCCAAATATACAGAGGCTTATTGGGTGAGGGGGTCTTTGACTGTCCCCACGAGGTGGATCGAGCATAGAGGGCGCTGAGGAGGAGGCTGAATGCCGGGGAGTCACCGAGGGCGATAGTGGTGAGGCTGCATTGTTTTCTCCATTTGAATCATGAGATGGGCGAGGCAGACAAAGCAGAGCACCTGGGAGGGGAGCGAGCTGAGAATATACTAGGACCCCGGGTGTGGAGTTGGCCAAGCGGCGGGCTGCCCACAACTGGATCGAGGCTGCCCTCTACAAGGAAGGGTGATGTTTGGGGTGCAGTATCCTGCTTGTCTGTGGGTCACGCATTAGAATTGGGAGTTTTGATACACCGGAGGAGGCGAGGGTGTTTGAGAGACCATGGACTGGGAGGAGTTTGAGAACTCGGAACTGATGCTCAGTGTGGGTTTACAGGATGGGTGAATTGGTGAATTTAATGAGAATGGGAGCGGAGTGTGAGCTTTTATGCTGGGGTGTGTGGGGGGAGGAGAGCGGGTCAATGGAGGCCCCAGGCTCTGGTCACTATGCTAGCTGGTTAGCTAGTTAACGGGAGTGAAGTAGGGGGTCGACAGGAGGAGGGCGTGGGATGGGTTGCTTTTCTGTTTGGTTATGGAGGGGGAGAAGTGGGAGGAATGCTGATGTGGAAAATACTTGTGTGGTGTAGTTGGTTAAGGAGGGATGGCAGCGGACATCTTGGGGAGGGCCTGGAGGAGTGTGGGGCATGCTGGGTAAAGAAGCAATATGGCTGACTGGCAAGGAAGGGGGGCAGGGGCGGGGCGCCCCCCCGACCCGGTTGATTACGTGGAATGTGCGGGGGCCGAGCGGGCTGGTTAAACGGTTGCGAGTGTTTGCACACTTGGTTTGAAGGCGGACATAGTGTTTCTTCAGGAGTCACACCTGAAGCTGGGGGATCAGATGCAGCTGAGGTGGCGGTGGTTGGGGCAGGTGTTCCACTCGGGTTGGATATGAAGACGAGGGGAGTGGCGATGCTGGTCAACAAGAGGGTGGCCGAGGCAGCACGGTGGCGCAGTGATTAGCACTGCTGCCTCACGGCGCCGAGGTCCCAGGTTCGATCCCGGCCCTGGGTGACTGTCCGTGTGGAGTTTGCACATTCTCCCCGTGTTTGCGTGGGTCTCACCCCCACAACCCAAAGATGTGCAGGGTAGGTGGATTGGCCACGCTGAATTGTCCCTTACTTGGAAAAAATGAATTGGGTGCTCTAAATGTATTTATTTTTAAAACAAAAGGGTGGCCTTTTGAGGTCAGCAGTATCAGAGCTGACCCGGGGAATCAGGTTTGTGAAGTTGGAGGGGTCGCCTGTGGTCCTAGTGAATGTTTATGCCCCAAACTGGGATGACGTGGATTTTTTGAGATGGGTTTTGGGAAGATTCCGACCGGCTGATTATGCGGAGCTGATTTCGATTTTAAAAAATGTATTTTATTTCAAACAGTTCCCAAACATAAATCACCTGGGGAACATGCTCCCCAACTCTGTTTTTCAGTCTGTACAGGTTCTCTCCCCATTTTCACCCCCCACCCGTGACGAACAGCTCCTCGAACATGGCCACGCACAGTCCCCACCTTGTCTCGAAACCCTTCACCGACCCCCTCAGTTCATACTTAATTTTCTCCAAATGAAGGAGTTCATACAGGTGCCCCAAGCCAGGCTGCCACTCCCGGCGTGTTGCCAACCACCATTCCAATAAAACTGTTCGGCAGGCAATCAGAGGTGAAGGCCACAACATCGGCCTTCCTCCCCTCCATCAACCCCGGCTTCTCCAATGTCCCGAAGATCGCCACCATAGGGCCCAGATCAAACCCCTCCCCCACACCCCCGCCCAATATCTCTCCAGCTTCTCACACCCCAGAACATGTGCGTGTGGTTCACTGGTCCTCATCCACACTTCTCACACTCGTCTGCTACCCCCTGAAAGACCCCACTCCTCCTCGCCCGAGTCACATGCACCCTGTGTATCATCTTAAACTGTATCAGGCTCATCCTCACACATGAGGAGGCTGAGTTTACCCGGCGTAACGCCTCACACCACATTCCTCAATCTCTCCCCTCCCCTTCCACATCCAGAAGCTGCAACTGTTGCAGTAGTGTATAATTTGGCAGCCTGGGAAACCCTTTCCACAACTTCCGTGCAAAGTCCCTTACTTGTAAATACCTAAATTCACTTCCCTTCGGGAGCTCTACCCTCTCCCTCAACTCCTCTGTGCTTACAAACCTGACTTCCAGATACAAATGCATCGCCCTCACCAGCCTCACCTCTCTACCGTCATGCCGCCTGACCCCCCCCTTGCTCAAACCCGTGGTTCTCACATAGCAGCGTTAACACCGACATCTCCTCTCCTGAAACGCCTCAACTGGTTCCACACCCGAAGTGTGGACTGTACCACCGGGCTCACTGTGAGCCTCCTCGCTGCCAGTGGTAACGCTGCCGTCACCATGGCCCTCAGGCGGGACCCCCTACAGCACTCTTCCTCCATCCTAACCCATTCTGCCCCCTCTCCCTCCCGTGCCACAAACATTGGTCCGAACCTTCCCAGGACCTCAAACAGGTCGTGCCATTCCACCCGGTCGAATGGTTCTCCGCGTCCATGGACATCGCCATCTCTGGTCCCTGTCCTCTCGACAGGGTCATGAGCACGTTCATCAATCGCCTTATATTACTCTGGTTGCCTGCTCTTTACGAAACCTGTTTGTCCTCCACAACCACCCGTGGGACATGCACTTTCCATCCTCCCCGCCACTAACCAAGCCAGCACTTTCACATCTGTATTCAACAGTGACATGGGCCTGTATGACCCAAATTCTAACGGATCCTTCCCCCTTCAGTATAAGTGTAATCCTCGCCTGTGTCATTGTCTCCGGCAGCACCCCCTTCTCCAGCGTCTCGCTGAATGCTCCCAGCAGATATGTTGCCAATTCCACCGCAAACTCCTTATAAGGTTCTGCCGGGTAACCATCCGGCCCCGGGGCTTTCCCCCACTTCACCCCTCTTATACTTTCCATTACCTCCCTCAGCCCTAAAGGTTCCTCTAGCGCCTGCCTCTTCCTCCAGCCATGGGATCTCCAGCCCACCTACGAACCGTCCCATATCCCCCTCTTCACCCCCCCCCGGATCCGCCCTGTACAGTTCCTCGTAATATTCCCTAAACGCTTCCTTTATCTTCCCAGGCTCCGACGCTACCTCCCCTTTCCCTGTCCACCCTCAAATTTCCCTGGATGCAGCCTGCCTCCGTAACTGTGCCAACATATGGCTCGCCTTCTCTCCATACTCACAGCACCCCCCTCCGCAGCTGCTCCACCGCCCTCCCCGCCGTCAACCTGTCGAACTGTCCCTGTAGCTTTTTCCTTCTCGCTGATCCATCCGCAGTGGGCACACTTGAATACTCCCTGTCCACCTTGGCCATCTCGCCCAATACTCGTCCGTACTCCTTTTCCTATCTTCATGCGCCTTGAATGATATAATCTCCCCCGAACCGTCACCTTCAATCCCTCCCAGAATATGGCTGCCGACACCTCCCCATTTTGGTTCAACTCCACATAATCCTTAATCACCCACTGCAGCTTCTCACAGAACCCTCTGTCTGCTAACAACCCCGAATCTAACCTCCATCCCGGCCTGTGCCATCTAAGTCGAACCTCCAGCCAGTGCGGCACATGGTCTGAGATTACCATCCCCGCGTACTCTGCCCCCACCACTCCCACCAACACCTCACGGCTCACCACAAAAAAGTCGTCAATTATGGAGTATACCTCATATACATGGGAGAAGAAGGAATACTCCCCCCCCCCCCCCCCCGGGTTCTTAATCGCCATGGATCCACCATGCCCATCCTTTCCATAAACCCTCCCACCTCCTTGCCATCCGCAGCCATCCCATTGACCTGGGGCTCGACCTGTCCACCCTCTGCTCCAACACACAGTTGTCTCCTCCCTTAACCAACTGGTGTGTGGCCAAGTCTGGAATTGTGCCAACAAACCGTACATCATCCCAATTCAGTGCGGATACATTCACCACTACCACTGATGTCCCTTTCAACACCCCGCTCGCCCCCCCCCCCCCCCCCCCCGCGACTTTGAGTCAAACCCCGAGTGGAATACCTGATCCACCCATTCCTTCCTCAGCCTAACCTGGTCTAGTATATTCGGACCTTGTTCCCCTTCCGTTCACACTTCCGTTTCTCCCTGGCCCAGCGCAGGATCCTTTCCTTTTCCACAAACTTGTGAAGTCTTACGATCACTGCCCGAAGCGGCACCCAGCTCTTGGCTTCTGCCTCTGAGACCTGTGCGCTCTATCTCCTTCTGGAGCCTTGTCCAACAGCCCCTCTGCCACGAGCCCTGCCAGCATCCTCGAAACGTATCTCGTGACATTCGTGCCTTCCACGCCTTCAGGCAGGCCAATACTGCGCAGGTTCTGCCTTCCCCACCTGTTCTCCTGCGCTCAGCGTCTTGCAAAAGCCCCCACCTCCTCCTCCAAAGCCACCACCCGATCACTGTGGGCTGACACCCTCTCCATCTCCTGGATCTGCGACCACTGAGCCTCCAAACACTTCTCGACCCTCTCCATTGAGCCCTTCAGAGGTGCCACAGCCCCTTTGATGGCCTTTGATTGGTCCTCCTGCATCTCCTTTCTTTGTTGGCGGAATCCTACACTGATGAAGGCCATCAACTTTTCCATCTGGGGCCTTCCAACCTGCTCTGACCCCTCCCCATCCGCCATCTGTTCAGTCACTGCTGGGCCACAGGTCTCTTACAAGTCCTTGGCCAGGTCTTTCACCTTCTTCTGCCGGGTTTGGTAACCAGCAGACATGCCCCACCCGGAGGGAACTTCTCCTCCACACCTCAGCTACACTTTCCCGTCAATTTCTCCCGTTTACGGAAAAAGGGCTCGGTTCTACGCCTTTGAGCAGGAGCTGCCCTGTGTGCGACCACTCACACCATGGCTGCCACCAGAAGTCATGGGAAGAGATTTCAATACTGTTCGGAATCCTCGGTTAGTCCGGTCGTGCCCGAGGTTCCTGAGGGTTTCAGCGACAGCGAGAGAGTTGAAGGAGTTCATGGACCGCGTGAGAGGGGCGGACCCGTGACGGTTTGCGAGTTCGAGGACGAAGGAGTTTTCCTACTTTTTGGAGGGAGTGGTTGGTTTGTAGTATTCGGCAATCGTGGTTTCTGACCATGCGCAGCACTGGGTGGATTTGCGAGTGGAACGGGGAGGCTCAGTGACCGCAGTGGGGGTTGGATGTGGGGTTGCTGGACGACAAGGGGGATTGTGGGAGGGTGAGGGCGACCGTCCGGAATTATGTGGAGCTGAATAATACCGGGGAGGTCACGGCCTCCACGATGTGGGAGGCGCTGAAGACGGTAGTAGGTAAGGAATTTATTTTGATTCAGGGACATAGGGAGAGAGTAGAACGGGAGGAGAGGCTGAGGGTGGACCAGAGATATTCGGTGGTGCCGGAGGAGGCATTGCTAACGGAGAGACAGAGGCTCCAGATTAAGCTTGGGCTGGTGTCCAGGGGAAAGGTGGTAGGGCCGCTGCGGAGGGCCAGAGGGGCGGTTTATGAGTACGGGGAAAAGGTGAGTAGGATGTTGGCACATCGGATGAGTCGGCAGGTGGGCGGCGAGAGAGATTTTAAGGGTGAGGGATGAGAGAGGCAAAGTGGTGACGGAGCCAGAGGGGGTGAATGGGGCATTTGAGACCTTCCATTGGAGGCTGTATGAATCGGAGCCTCTGACCGGGGTGGAGGGTATGAGGCGGTTCTTGGACGGGCTGGAGTTCCCAAGAGTGGAGGAGGAGGAAGTGCAGGGATTGGGGCCCCGATTGTGCTGTGAGTGGTGATGGACTGTCTGGGTTCGGTGGAGGCGGGGAAGGCAGCAGGTTTCCAGCGGAGCTTTCTAAGAAGTTTGGGTGGGAGCTGGGGTCTCTGCTTGTTGGGATGTAGAATGAATCGAATCCAACCCCCACATTGTCACAGGCGTCCATATCACTGATTTTGAAGAAGGAGAAAGACTCGGAGCAGTGTGGGTTGTACCGTCTAATTTCGCTGTTAAATGTGGATGCAAAGGTGTTGGCGTCGCAAATAGAGGATTGTGTGCCGGGGGTGATGGGATGAGACCAGACGGGGCTTCGTGAAGAAGCGACAGCTGTTGGTGAATGTACGCAGGCTGCTGAACATTATGATGCCCTCGGAGGGGCAGGAAGTGGTGGCAATGGTCGCGGAGAAGGCGTTTGAGCGGGCATACTGTCGGAGGTGTTGGATCGGTCTGGGTTTGGCTGTTTTATACAGCACTGAAAGCTAGTGTCTGGACGAATAGGATTAGTTTGGAGTACATTGTGCGACACTGGGAGACGAGGCAGGGATGCACACTCTCCCCGCTGCTTTTTGCACTGGCGATAGAGAACAACAAAGAACAAAGAAAAGTACAACACAGGAACAGGCTCTTCGGCCCTCCAAGCCCACACCGACCATGCTGCCCGACTAAACTACAATCTTCGACACTTCCTGGGTCCGTATCCCTCTATTCCCATCCTATTCATGTATTTGTCAAGATGCCCCTTAAATGTCACTATCGTCCCTGCTTCCACCACCTCCTCCGGCAGCGGGTTCCAGGCACCTACTACCCTCTGTATAAAAAAACTTGCCTCGTGCATCTCCTCTAAACCTTGCCCCTCGCACCTTAAACCTGTGCCCCCTAGTCATTGACGTCAGCCTCTACCCTGGGGGGGGGCTTTGCCGAACCAGTTGAATTACTCCGGGGCAGCAAACATCACAATGGTTAGGAAATGTGTGTTGGAGGAGGTGTCGTTGTGTAGATGGCATTGCACAGCGAGCAGAGTGGCGCAGCGGAAGCGTGCTGGGCCCAGAGGTCGATGGGTCAAAACATTCTCTGATAGAGTAGGTGGCGTTGTGTAGGGGAACCAGTTTGTGGTCACTGTTGTTAGTGCCACTGCCGCTCTCGCCGGTCCAGTACTCGGGGAGCCCGGTGGTGGTATCAGTGTTGAGAGTTTGGAACCAGTGTAGGCAACACTTCGGACTGGGAGGCATGTCGCTGTGAGCACCGATATGTGACTACCATTGGTTTGTGCCGGTGGGGTTGGACACAAGGTTCCGAGGTGGTGGTAGGTGGGGATAGAGTACTTCAGGAATTTGTTTGTGAGAGGAAAGTTTGCAGGGCTGGAGGAGCTAGAGGAGGTGTATCAGTTGCTTGAGGGAAACAGGTTCAGGTACCTGCAGGTGAGGGACTGCTAGAGAAGAGGTGCCGCCCCTTCCGGAGCTGCCACCTCCAGTGCCGCAAGACAAGCTGTTGTCCGAGGATGACATTGGGGAGGGGAGAGTGGCGATATATATGGAGAGCTGGTGGAGAGGGAGGGCTCCTGTGGAGGAGGTCGGACACAAGTGGAAGGGAGAGTTAGGGGTAGAGTTAGGGGCCGGGGTTTGGAGGGAAGCCCTGTTTCCTCGTCGTCGGCGAGGTTAAGCCTCATCCAGTTCAAGATGGTGCACAGAGCCCACATGCCGGTCTCAAGGATGAGCCGGTTCTTTTCGAGAGTGGAGGCTAGGTGTGGGTGTTGTTTGGGGGTGGGGGCAAGAGGGACGGGGGTGGGGGGGGGGGGGGGGGTGGTGGCAG
Organism: Scyliorhinus torazame; assembly: GCF_047496885.1. Classification (NCBI taxonomy): domain Eukaryota; kingdom Metazoa; phylum Chordata; class Chondrichthyes; order Carcharhiniformes; family Scyliorhinidae; genus Scyliorhinus; species Scyliorhinus torazame. The sequence continues at coordinate 398,855,880 of NC_092708.1, read as the reverse complement.
TGCACCACCTGCATATATTTTGGGCTTTTCCGAGGTTGAGGGGGTTTTGGGATGTAATGTCTGTCATGTACTTGTGCACTGGCCGATAGGAATGATGCACTACAGAACATCTAGTTATTGACTAATTAAAATAATTTATTATAAAACAAATGTGTGGTAAAGATAACTGAATAAACATATTACAAACTACTAACACTAACTAATGATTATTGAGCTACTGCAAAATACATCTATCCACCAACACGACTTACTCCCGACTCCCCGAGGCACAGAGTCACATGGTAGGTTTACACTGCCACCTGCTGGTCGGAGGTCATGTACATTATTATATACAAGATTGCTTATGCATATCACAATGTCCGAAATTCTGGGCGCAGGTTGGCTCTGAGTCCGGAGGTGGCGACATTTGGCGTGTCGGAAGATCCGTTCCACTTGCTCGTACAGAGAAATGTTGTAAGGTGTCCTTGTGGTGGGAGCTGTATTGTTCTTGTACGATTTGCAGCTGAATTCATTTATGCAGCATTAAGTTTTTGGACATTTTCTTTTGGCGCTGATGTCTTGTTCCACAGCCATGGACTGCTTTTCAGTATCCCAACCAAGAAACCGTTTGTGAAGGCAGGCATGGAGTGTTCAAGCTGTTCACCCGGGATGGCCAACAGACCTAGCCAGTGTCTTCATCCAACTCCTTTTTAAATAGAACCTTGCATTTTCCCAGGAGATGTGCTGGATGAGAACAAGGGGGAGGCAGTGGCATAGTGCTATTGTCACTGGACTAGTAATCCAGAGATTATACTACAGGGCCAGTGTAGCTCAATTGGCTGGACAGCTGGTTCGTGACGCAGAGCAAGGCCAACATCACGGGTTCAATTCCTGTACCAGCTGAGGTTATTCTCAATCTTGCCCCTCGCCTGAGGTGTGGTGACCCTCAGTTAAGTCACCACCAGTCACCTCTCCCCTTCAAAGGGGAAAGCAGCCTCTGGTCACCTGGGACTGTGGTGATTTTACTTCTTCCGGAGGTCCAGGGTAATGCTCGGGTGATCCGAGTTTGAATCCGAACACGGAGAATAAATTAAATTAAATACCTGGAACTAAAAGTCTAATGATGGCCATTGTCGATTGTGGTAAAAACCCATCTGGTTGATTAAATGTCCTTCAGGGAAGGAAATCTATCACCTACCTACACGTGACTCCAGATCCACAGAAATGTGGTTGATTCTCCTATGTTCTCAGGGATGAGTAATAAATGCTGGCCCAGCCAGCGATGTCCACATACATAGAATTTACAGTGCAGAAGACCATTCGGCCCATTAAGTCTGCACTGGCTCTTGGAAAGATCACCGTACCCAAGCCCACACCTCCACCCTATCCCCATTACCCAGTCACCCCACCTACCCCCATTACCCAGTCACCCCACCCAACACTAAGGGCAATTTTGGACACTAAGGGCAATTTATCATGGCCAATCCACCTAACCTGCACATCTTTGGACTGTGGGAGGAAACTGGAGCACCCGGAGGAAACCCACGCAGACACGGGGAGAATGTGCAGACTCCGCACAGACAGTGACCCAAGCCGGGAATCGAACTTGGGACCCTGGAGCTGTGAAGCAATTGTGCTAACCACAATGCTACCATGCTACAATAAAAATCAGCAGGTCTGGAAAGGAGAAGCAGTGTTTTGGGGAAGATGTTGAGCCTTCATGATTGAAGCCTTGGATGATCTTTCTACTGCTAATGGAACTCTGAAGTTAACAGCAGCAGCAGAGCCTGGACAAGAGCAACCAACTCTGCGCAGGGCTGAAGTGCAGATGATTGAGGACAGTTCTGGGTGGTATTGTTGTCCAGTAAAGCACAGGAATTCTGGCCTGAAATTTCACATCTGCAAATTTGTAAGGGGAGTGAACTTGTTTGAAAACATTTTTTTTTCAGAAAATATTATATTGAGGCATTTTTAATTTTAACATTTTAAACAACAGAGAAATCCTACACACGCAAAAACCCCACAATAACATACCCAACTTCCCCAGCCCTAAACCCTAACTACCATACATTAGATTCCCTGTCCTTAATGTCACAGATCGGTGACCACACTGACACCCCCTCCAATCTCATATGCTGCCTCCATTGTCCCCACACTCTCCGGGCTGCCCTACCACTGGGCTTATGGAGTACCGAGTCGGTGAGAACGGCAGAGGTGCTGTTAACAGAGCCTTCAAACCCGTGCCCTTACAGGATGCCGCCTCTACCCGCTCCGACACCGACCTCTCCTCCACTACCCACTTCCTAACCATCGATATATTAGCCGCCCAGTAGTAATTAATAAAAGTTAGGAAGGACCAAGCCTCTCTCCCCGCCCCCCCCGTTCCAGAAGGACCTTCTTCTCCCTCGGGGCTTTCCCAGCCCATATAAAGCCCGAGATCGCCGCATTCATCTTCCTAAAAAATGCCTTGGGGATGAAGATTGGAAGGGAGGACTGTCATTTTCAGTCTGTACCCTCCCCGCCAGTGACAGTGACTCATTAAAAACCTTTACCAGGAGCGGCCCAACAGCCCAGAAAACGTTTTATAAAACTCAACCGGGTATCCGTCTGGTCCTGGGGCTTTACCCGATTGCATCGCCCCCAACCCGTCTATAACCTCCTCACGCCCAATAGGGGCTCTCAAATCCTCCACCAACTCCTCATCTATCCTCGGGAACTCCAGCCCCCCAAAAATTGCTTCATACCCTCCTCCCCGGCTGGGGGGGGTTGCAATTTATACAATTTACTATAAAACTCTCGAAACACATCGTTCACCCCCGCTGGATCCAGAACCGCCTTCCCCCCTGTATTCTTTATCATAGAATTTACCATAGAATTTATCATAGAATTTACAGTGCAGAAGGAGGCCATTCGGCCCATCGAGTCTGCACCGGCTCTTGGAAAGAGCATCCTACCCAAGGTCCACACCTCCACCCTATCCCCATAACCCAGTAACCCCACCCAACACTAAGGGCAATTTTGGACACTAAGGGCAATTTCGCATGGCCAATCCACCTAACCTGCACATCTTTGGACTGTGGGAGGAAACCGGAGCACCCGGAGGAAACCCACGCGCACACGGGGAGAACGTGCCGACTCCGCACAGACAGTGACCCAAGCCGGAATCGAACCTGGGACACTGGAGCTGTGAAGCAATTGTGCTATCCACAATGCTACCGTCCTGCCCAATCTCTCGCGCCGCCTCCTGTTTCCTCAGCTTTTGCACCAGCATCTTGCTGGCTTTTTCCCCGTATTCATACACCGCCCCCTTCACCCTCCTCAGCTGTCCCTCCGCCTTACCTGTGGACAGGAGCCCAAATTCTAGCTGCAGTCTCTGACGCTCTTTCAGAAGCCCGTCATCCGGAGACTCCGCATACCTCCTGTCCACCTGTAAAATGTCGCCTACCAGTCTGTGCAACTGTTCTGCTAATGACTAGGTCAGGGCTAACGTGACTCTTCCATTGCTTCTGTAGCCTGTTTGAAGATTCAGAACTCTTTTTGTAGCCTGCACCAATTGGTAAGGGCTGACTGCTTCCCTGATGGACTTGCACGCTGCTTCATTCAGCTATTGAATAGTTCGAACACTTAAAGTGATGTACCTAATATGGACAAAGGAAATTTGTACGGCAATTGTTGGCATTTTGCACCAAGAGAATCTTGTAACATCATAGAAGGCCATTTGGCCCATTGTTCTTCTGCTGGCCTTTTGAAGACGCTATACAATTAGTCCCATAACCCTGCAAATGTTTTACCTTTCAACTCTTCATCCAATTCCCTTTTGAAAGTTATTGAATCTGCAGCGTGTTCCAGATCATCGGGGCTCGCTGTGGCAATATTTTCCCCGTATCTCCCCTTTGATTCGTTTTCTCATTTTAACCACGTCCTCTGGTTAGCATTCCTCGTCACTGGAAACAGTTTTTCCTGCCTCCCAAAACCCTTTGTGACTCTGAACAGCTCTATGAAATGTCCCCCAAAACTCTGCTCCAATGAGTCCAGTCTCTCCACAATAGTCAATGTTGGCAGTGAATACTTGATGCAGGTCTTTTAATTATCATTAAAGTGCCCCCAAGTGTTTCTATAGCATTATAATGTAGTGTAGTGCTATTGGTCATGTTGTGCAACTTCTCCTCATCTATCTTCAGACCTCATTCTACTGGGGTGGGTCTGATTAATAGCTCTATTTTCCACTCTGTCAGTTAATGTTAAGTCAGGTAGGTAGGTGCCTTGATGATGGAAATCTATTTTAAGGTAGAGGTGGATCCGGAATCTCCCAATCAGCTCTGAGTAAGTCCAGCAACGATTCGAAAGGATGATACTTGGGACAAAGGTACTAAGTTCTCAAGGCGAGTCTGGGTCTCTTGAAGAGGGGGATGAATTGATTGAGGTCTGCAAAGTAATGAAGATGATTGACAGAAAGGGGTGATTCTTCTTTTGAACAGGCTGAGGACTGAGTTTAAAGAAGGGACAAGACCATTTGGGAATATCTTTTGAAATTAGATTGTGGAGTAAGATGAAGGGGGTGTGAGTTCAAACTGGGAGATGGTAAAGGTGGGAAGCTCTGCTTTGCACAGATTGATATGAGGAATGGATGTGGAGACAAACAATTGGATTGTTGAATCTTTCCATTATGGGGCATTATTGCCATGGGGTGGGATATAACCCACCCTTATTCCAGGGATTCCCATTATCCTCGGGTTTCCCATTCTTATTACACTGGGAATTTAACCCCTGAGTGTAAATCCCTGGGATAAGAGTGGGCGTTCTTGGATAAGAGTGTGAATTCCTGGGATAAGAGTGGGAATCCCTGGGATAGTCAGTGGGAACTCCTGGGATAAGAGTGGGCGTTCTTGGATAAGAGTGTGAATTCCTGGGATAAGAGTGGGAATCCCTGGGATTGTGAATGGGAATCCCTGGGATAGAGAGTGGGAATTCCAGGATGAGTGGGAATTCCAGGATAATGAGTGGGAATTCCGGAATAATGATTGGGAATTCCGGGATAATGAGTGGGAATTCTGGGATAATGAGCGAGTGAATGGCAATTCTGGGCTAGTGAGTGGGAATTCCGGGATAGTGAGCGGATATTCCGCGATAGTGCGTGGGGAACCCGGGATAATGAGTGTGAATTCTGGGATGAGTGGGAATTCTGGGATAGTGAGTGGAAATTCCGGGATAATGAGTGGGATTTCCAGGATAGTGAGTGGGAATCCCTGGGATAAGAGTGGAATCCCTGGGATAGAGAGTGGGAATTCCAGGATGAGTGGGAATTCCGGGATAATGAGTGTGAATTCCAGGATAATGATCGGGAATTCCGGGTAAATGAGTGGGAATTCGGTGATGAAGAGTGCGAATTCTGGGATAGTGAGTGGGAATTCCGTCCTGGTCACCTAATTTTCCTGTCGCGAAAAACAGGTAAACGGGGGCGTGGCTCTGAGACGACGTCATCGCGCACATGTGGGCGGGGCTCCCGGGCGGCGGCGGGCGGGGCTCCCGGGCGGCGGCGGGCGGGGCTCCCGGGCGGCGGCGGGCGGGGCTCCCGGGCGGCGGCGGGCGGGGCTCCCGGGCGGCGGCGGGCGGGGCTCCCGGGTTGCAGTGCGGGAGCGGGTGTTTTGAATGGTGTGGGGTGTGAGTGAGGAGGTGTGAGTGAGGGAGGGCGGGAGGAGGTGTGAGTGAGGGAGGGAGGAGGTGGATGTGAGTGAGTGAGGGAGGAGGTGTGAGTGAGGGAGGAGGTGGATGTGAGTGAGTGAGGGAGGAGGTGTGAGTGAGGGAGGAGGTGTGAGTGAGGGGGGAGGAGGTGTGAGTGAGTGAGGGAGGAGGTGTGAGTGAGGGAGGAGGTGTGAGTGAGGGAGGAGGGAGGAGGTGTGAGTGAGGGAGGAGGGAGGAGGTGTGAGTGAGGGCGGGAGGAGGGAGGAGGTGTGAGTGAGGGAGGAGGTGGATGTGAGTGAGTGAGTGAGGGAGGAGGGAGGATGGAGTTTTACTCACTCTGGTCCCTCACTGAGCCGCCCCACAGGTTCCTCAGGTAAATGGAGCCGGTTTGTGGTGATGGAAATCCAGATAGTCCTGCCCTTGCTGTGTGGTGGTTGGTGTTGTAGGAGTTACACATGGAACTAGATTACATTTTATAAGAAGGAGCGTGGACATGATTCATTGCCCAGGGAAGGTCCTGTTTCTGTTCTCTGCACCACTCATCCTTTCAGCAGAAGGACCTTACCTGAGTCCTACAAGGATGTTCCTGCCTTCTTAGAGAGTTGCCTGCTCCTTCCATACCCCTCCCCCTCGTCTCCTTATCTCCTATTCCATTGCTGCTGAAACCCCAAACCTGCTGTCACGGCAATTATTTCTGTGTTTCACTCATTTATTGCTCATGCTCCAGGTCCCTGAGTAGGTGGCGATGTCTGCAAGATGTCTGTCCAGTTCTATTCCTTGTCTGGTGCTTTCCAGGCCACTCCAAAGGGAAAAGTAAGACTTGATCTGTGGTGGACTGAAGCTGCATATAGAGCAGATTTCCTCTGATAAAGGATATTTGTGAACCCTATGGTTTTTTCTGGTAATCTAAGATCTTCATGGTTATATTTACCTAGAGTTTTGAACTCAATTCAAATTCTCAAACAGCCATTTCTCTCCTACCTCCTTGGAGGTTTCCCAATAAAACAGGATGAGTGAAGGGTGTACAACCTTCCATTGGAGGTGGTTTTAGACCAGCTCAGCGTTTTGACTGGTTTCCTTGCTGCCTCTTGTCTTACAGAAAGCACAACGGATCCTTCTACTGTTGCCAGTTGGCATTACCTCTACCAGAACACCTGGTTATTTTTGGTTTGGGGAACTGGAACATGCCCACGGAGGAGACCTTTTTCTCAGTTGAGGTGTCGGTGAGCGCTGAAATCAAACCTCAGAGAATCGGAATACTTTCGCCAGCAGTGAGGTGAGACCTGTTGTGTTTGGCAGGTGTTCTCTTCAGGTGTTTGAGGGATGTGTTAATATTGATGGATTGGATTTGACTGACCCTGTGTGACTGGAAGTGACATAGTATTATGAGGTAATTACAGCAAAGAAACGGATCATTAGGCCTGACTCCTCCAAATGACCCTCCTCCCACCTGTACTTCAACCCACCCGATCAGATGAACTTCTATTAATTTTTCCTTTAAATAACTATTATTGGTCTCAACCACTCCATGTGGAAGTGAGTTCCATATTGTTTTTTTCCCCCCTCCGGAACGTTCTATTAGATTTATTAGTGACTATCTTCTATTTATAGCCTCGAGTTCTGGTCTCTCCCACAAGTGGAAACATCTCTTTAAAATTTGGTAAATTTTGAACTGGTGTAATATAGTTTGTCTAACGGAATGATCTCTGGGGCTTTCGGTATGGGACAATTCCTAAAATCCCTGAAGAGGCAGATGGTGACACTGCTTAACGCCCATCGCCACATTGTTTATAGATCAGCTTCTGGGCTCCATCTGATGGCCCAGTGCAGGCTGAGCTTCCATTACTGGTTCTTGGTGAGTTCCAATCAATATTTTGTTTTTGTCTATTTTTGAGATTGCCAATAGCAGTCTTGCGTTAATACAGATCGTGTTTTCTTGCTCGAGTTTGGGCAAGGTGCTCTGTCAGGCCCAAACCCTGATTATTCATGTTCACTGATCCGGTTGAAATGATGTCGTACCGCGAGAGGAGACGGAATGGTGGAGAAATGGCTAAAGATAAGTGACAGATTCTGCAATTAACATCAACTCACCATGCAGCACAAATGCAAAGTCAACCAACCAGATGCTAAGGGCCACCAGTGTGCTGCGTCGTCACACTGGAACTGGTCATCTTCAGCACTGTGTCCGGTGCTCGTCACTGGGAGGCGAGGGGAACATTGTTGAGGGTTGGACCCGTGTGAAGGGACTAACCAAAGAAAGAATGGTGAAGAAACTGGGACTTGAAAAGGATGTGATTGAGAGGGACCTGTAATAGCGGCTGGTATATAGTTGGTAACTGGAGCAACACTTCAATATACTGAAACATTGTTGGGCGAGGAAGAAATTTAGACGGAGAAATTTACAGTTGGGAAGATTTGGAGAGGGTTCATTAGGACCAAAATCTCCAACCCTATTCGATGATGCGACGAGTCTATACTTTCTGTGCTCTGGATGAGTGAGCTGAGATGCGCTGGCTGATTGTCAGGCAACAACAACCTGCATTTGTATAGTGCCTGAGCATGAGGCCTCCCGACTGCTTCAGGCAAGTCTTTTCTGACAGTCGCTCAAGATATTAGGACATGTGACTAAAGGCTTAGTCGAGGAGGTAGGTTTGAAAAGAGGAAATGAGGCAGAGAGCTGTAGAGAGGGAATTCCAGAGTTTGGGGCCCAGGCAGCGGAAGACATGGCCCCAATGGTGGGGTGATTGGAATGCCCAAGATGCAAGAATCAGGGGAACGCCGAGATCTTGGAGGGTTGGGGGGTGCTGGAGGACGTTACAAGGATGAGCTAGATCATGGAGGGGTTTGAAAATCAGGGTGTTGGTTAACCAGAGGCAAGTGTAGGTCAGTGAGCACTGAGTGGGGAGGGAAGTGGCAGGTGTCACTTGGTGGGATTCGAAGATGCTGTCTTATGCCCTGAGTGACTCTTTGTTTGTACTCCGTAGGTGTCTGGTGTGGCAGGGAGACTGGAGGAGTGAGCTGACGGCAGCTGCCAGGGAGCAGGCAGAGAGAGGGGGCCACGGGACCCTGTGTTTGATCCTGAACGGGCAGGTAGGACGTGGTGAGGTTTTGAATAGAGAAAGGAATGTAGAGATACCGAAAGTCTGAATTTAAAACTGGAAACGCAGAAGTCTGAGAGGACTACGTCTGAAAGGGCAAGTGAATGGATTGTCTGCCACTTTGCGTCATAGATTCGTACAGTACAGAATGAGGCCTTTTGGCCCATCAGGCAGATACTGGCTCTTTCACAGAGCTATCCTGTTCATCCCACTCTTCCCGCTCTGTCCCTACAGCCCAGTGTTTTTTTTCCATCCATTCAGGAATTGTATTTATTTCCTATTGAGCTGATTAATTTCTTAGTTGTGCCCCCTACCCCACCTCCCCAAAACTGAAACTTAATTGGACATTCACACAGTTTTGCTGCTCACCCTCATCGTCCTGTATACTGATCTCTGAGCAGCCAATCGCTGCCCAAGGCTGTACTGGGTTCCAGTTAGTCTTGCTGCCCATCCCCCATTTAAATACAGTCCGTATGGTGTTTAACCCGGGGACTGGCTTGTTATGTACTTCAAGCCAGCAACATTTTTGAGGGTGGTTAGTCTTCTGGGCTTAACATAAAAATGGATTCCTTCCTTGATCTCTCGCTTTTAAAGGTAGCAATGCGGCGATGGGAATGATGCTCGACTGGGTGTATGGCAGGTGGTGAGGGAACCAACAAGAGGGAACCTTACTTGATCTCGGTCTCACCAACCTGCCTGTCTTAAATGCATCTGTCCACGACAATATAGGTAGGAGTGACCACTGCACAGTCCTTGTGGAGACAAACTCCTATCTTCACTGAGGAAGCCCTCCATAGTGCGGTGTGGCACTACCACTCTGCTAAATGCCATACAGTCCGAGCCGATCTAGTCAATGGGAATCATGAGGAAACTGTGCTCTGGTTGGAGTCATAACTAGCACAAAGGAAGATGGTTGCGATAGTTGAAGGTCAATCAACTCATTGCTGCCGGGGTCAAAGTCTCACCACGGGAGCACAGTGGTTAGCACCGTTTCTTCACAGCGCCAGGGTCCCAGGTTCGATTCCCGGCTTGGGTCACTGTCTGTGCGGAGTCTGCACGTTCTCCCCGTGTCTGCGTGGGTTTCCTCCGGGTGCTCCGGTTTCCTCACACAATCCAAAGACGTGCTTGTTTGGTGAATTGGATATTCTGAATTCTCCCTCTGTGACCCGAACAGGGGCCGGAGTGTGGCAACTAGGGGATTTTCACAGTAACTTCATCGCAGTGTTAATGTAAGCCCACTTGTGACATAAAGATTATTATATAGTCTAAATATTACTCTGAAAATAACCACTGGAAAGGATTAAATTTATTTATTTGGTTATTATTGTTCCTGTCAGTAGTTTGCAAACCGGCCCAGTTTTAGATAGTTAAAAAAAAACAATTGGTGAAATCACACAAACAAATCAACAAAACAATCTGAGTTTGAAAGTGATGCCTGTTCCCACCGCACCAGATATTTTATTGAATTTAAATTTCACCGTCTGCCCTGCTGGGATTCTAATTGGGTCCCCAAAGCATTACCCTGGGCCTGTGGATTAGTAGACCAGCGATAATCCCCTTACGCCACTGCCTCCCCCCACTCCACATCCCAACTCGGGAGTCAGTGTTGTAGCTGTACTGCAAGAGCTTGACTGCAGTTAATGAGAACAGGGTGAAGAAGGTTTTGTTCCCTCACCAACTGCTGCAGTCCCAGTCGAGCAGCTCTGTCCTTTAGGACCCGGCCAGCTCGGTCTGTGGTGGTATCACCGAGCCACTCTTGGTGATGCACATTGAAGTCCCCACCCAGAGTACATTCTGTGCCCTTGTGACCCTCAGTGCTTCCTCCAATTGGTATTCAACATGGAGGAGTAACTGATTCATCAGCTGATGGGGGCCGGTACGTGGTAATCAGCAGGAGGTTTCCCTGCCCATGTTTAACCTGAAGCTATGAGACTTCATGGGGCCCAGAGTCGATGTTGAGGACTCCCAGGACAGCTCCCTCCCGACTGTATACCACTGTGCTGCCACCTCTGCTGGGTCTGTCCTGCCAGTAGGACAGGACATACCCAGTGATGGTGATGTCTAACAGCACTGTAGGTGTACCTACACCAAATGTACTGCAGCGGTTCAAGAAGGTAGCTGAGCATCACCTTCTCAAGGGCAATTAGGGATGGGTAATAAATGTTGACTCAGCCAGTGATGCCCCACGTTCTGAGAGAGAATAAAGAAGGTGTATTTGTTTTCTGTTAGTTGAAGAGGGTGGATTTCTCCAGCAGTACACCAGTGATTCCTGCCAAGACGCGCCCTGCTCTGGATGATGCCCTCATCGACCTCCTGGATGACATCTCCCCACTTTTCCCCTCTTTCCTCGCAGTTGTAAGTACCTGTGTAAGATTTCCTGTGGAGGGATTGGGAATGGGATTTCCCGGAGGGAATGAGCAGTCGGAATCATTTCTCCCTCGTTCTGCTTGTGTGCGAAGCTTCCATATGCCGATTCCTGATCTCCTTTAACCAGATTTGGGGAGGAGTTTACCCCCTCATTTATAACACTTTAAATTTCCTTCTGGAGGGGAGGTTGAGGTGGAGGTTATTAAACCCAACTTCAATATTACATTTCAGAACAGCAGGAGCTGGCTATCCAGCCCCTCGGGTCAGGTTCACCATTCAATATAATGACTGACCTGTTTCTTGGCTCAGTTTATCCACACGTGTGTGAAATCCTTGCCCAACAAAGGTCTGTTCATCTGGATGTTGAAAGCTCCCAATGAGCCACAGTTTCTCTGGGGAGAGTGTTCCTGATTTTCTTTTTTTAAAAATAATATTTTATTAAGGTACTTGAACATTTTTAGAACAGTAACATAAACAATGACATCATGGTAAAATAACCCCCCCCCCCCCCCCCAGCCCAATCTTCACGCACCTCAACCATACAACAATCCGCCCGCGCACCCCCCCCCCCCCCCCCCCAGCCCAATCTTCACGCACCTCAACCATACAACAACAATCCGCCCGCGCACCCCCCCCCCCCCCCCCCCAGCCCAATCTTCACGCACCTCAACCATACAACAACAATCCGCCCGCGCACCCCCCCCCCTCCCCCAGCCTTTGGAATACTGCATCTGCTGACATTTTAATTTTCCCCGAGAAAGTTGCCGAACGGCTGCCACCTCCGGGTGAACCCGACCATTGACCCTCTTAAGGCGAACTTTATTTTCTCGAGGCTGAGGAACCAGCCATGTCACTAACCCAGGTCTCTACTCTCGGGGGCTTCGAGTCCCTCCACATTAACAAGATCCGTCTCCGGGCTACCAGGGAGGCAAAGGCCAAGACATCAGCCTCTTTCGTCCCCTGAACTCCCGGCTCTTCTGACACTCCAAAGATCGCTCCCTCCGGACTCGGCACCACCCGTGTTTTTAGCACCGTGGACATTGCCTTAGCAAAACCCTGCCAAAATCCTCTCTGCTTCAGGCATGCCCAAAACATGTGGACATGATTTACTGGGCTTCCTGCGCACCTCGCTCACCTGTCCTCTACCCCGAAAAACTTGCTCATCCTAGCCGCTGTCATGTGTGCCCGGTGGACTACCTTCAATTGTATCAGGCTAAGCCTGGCGCACAATGAGGAGGTATTAACCCTGCTTAGGGCATCCGCCCATAGACCCGCCTCTATCTCTCCTAGCTCGTCCTCCCTCTTGCCCTTAAGCTCCTCCACCGGAGTTTCCTCCACCTCCGAAAGCTCCTGGTAAATATCCGATACCTTCCCCTCTCCCACCCAGGTACTGGAAACTACTCTGTCCTGTATCCCCCGTGGTGGCAGCCCTCACCAAACCCAAACCTTCCCAGCGCCTCCCACAGGTAATTCCACTCCACCCGATCAAAAGCCTTCTCCGCATCCATCGCTACCACCACCTCCGCCTCCTCTCCTTCTGAGGGCATCATAATAACATTGAGCAGCCTTCGACATTGGCCGTGAGTTGCCTGCCCTTTACAAATCGCGTCTGGTCTTCCCCTATCACCCCCGGGACACAGTCCTCTATCCTTGTGGCCAGTATCTTAGGCAGTGGTTTGGCGTCCACATTCAGTAGAGAAATCGGCCTGTGTGACCTGCATTGCTCCGGATCCTTCTCCCGTTTCAGGATCAATGAAATCGAGGGGGGGGGTGTGGGGAACGGGGGGGGACTCCCTTCTCTCTTGCTTCATTAAATGTCCTCACCAGCAGTGGGCTCAATATTTCTGAAAACTTCTTCTAGAATTCCACCGGGTAGCCGTCCGGCCCCGGGGCCTTTCCCGACTGCATGTCCTCCAGCCCCTTGATTATTTCCTCAATCCCAATGGGGCTCCCAGCCCCTCCACCAGGTCCTCCTCCACCCTCGGGAACCTCAACTGATCCAGAAATTGCCTCATCCCCTCCACCCCCGCCGGGGGATCCGACTCACCCCGGCTGGGTCCTGGACAGTATTCCCGTCTCTACTCTTTCCTTTACCTATCTCCCTGGCCGCCTCTCTTTTCCTGAGCTGGTGCGCCAACATTCTGCTTGCCTTTTCCCTGTACTCATAGATCGCCCCCTTTGTCTTCCTCAACTGTTCCACTGCTTTCCCTGTGGTCAACAGCCCAAACTCCACCTGTAACCTCTGCCGCTCTCTCAGTAGCCCCGCATCCGGGGCCTCCGAGTATCTCCTGTCCGCCAGGAATATCTCCTCAACTACCCGATCCCTCTCAGCCCATTCCACCTTTTCTCTGTGGGCCCGTATCGAGATTAATTCCCCTCTGACTACTACCTTCAAAGCTTCCCAGACCGTCGCTGCAGAGACCTCCCCTGAATCATTTGTTTCCAGGTAGTTCTGGATGGACTTGTTAACCCGCCCACAGATCGCTTCGTCCGCTAGCAACCCCACATCCAGTCTCCACAGCGGGCGTTGCCCGCTCTCCACACTAACCCGTAGATCCACCCAGTGCAGGGCATGATCCGACACTGCGATTGCCGAGTACTCCGTATCCACCACCTTCGGTATTAGCGCCCTGCTCAGAACAAAAAAGTCGATGCGAGAGTATACCTTGTGGACATGTGAAAAAAAGGAGAACTCCTTCGTCCTCGACCGTGCAAACCTCCATGGGTCTACTCCCCCCATCTGTTCCATAAAACCTTCAATTCCTTTGCCGCAGCCGGCCTCCTCCCTGTCCTGGATTTTGACCGGTCCAATTCCGGATCAATGACTGTGTGGAAGTCCCCTCCCATGATCAGGTTATGTGAGTCTGGGATCTTACCTAACACCCGCCTCATAAATTCCACATCGTCCCAATTCAGAGCATATATGTTCACAAATACCATTCGCGCCTCCTCCAGCTTCCCACTCACCATTACGTATATACCCCCCGTGTCTGACACGATTCTCCCTGCCTCGAATGCCACTCGTTTGCTGATCAAGATCGCTACTCCCCTGGTCTTTGAGTCCAGTCCTGAGTGGAATACTTGGCTGACCCACCCCTTCCTCAATCTCGTCTCGTCTGTAACCTTTAGGTGTGTGTCTTGTAGCAATGCCACGTCCGCCTTCAGTTCCCTCAAATGCGCGAACACACGAGCCCTCTTGACTGGCCCATTCAGCCTGGGCGGGGGTCTTCCAACCCCCTCTCCCTTGCCGACTAGCCATCACCCTTTTTAGGCCAGCCTCGAGCTCGCGCCCTCTGCTTCCTCGAGTCCCCACTGTCGCCGTTCCCGACCTCCCATTTGTCCCCTAGTAACCTAGTAACAGTTCCTCCCCTGTCAGCAAAGCAGCTCTCTCCCCCCCCCCCCCCCCCCCACCTCCTAGCAACAGCACTAGAAACCCAATCCCCCAAGTCAAGCTCCAGCTTAACACCTGCTCACCCCCCCACCGCGCTTCCGAGAGTCAGCTGACCCATGCTGACTCGATAGCTCCCGCCCCTGGCACCAAGCAGTCTGTCTCCCTATTGTACTCTCCTCTCTTCCCCCCCCCACATGAATAAACATTTTAAAAGCATCACATTCCCCAGTAATCAAACAACAGAAAAAACAGTGAAGAAACAGTCGCTTTAGAAAAATAGTCACCCAAAAAGCAGAACTAAATTCAAAGCCCATCCCCCCTCTAACAAGGTCCCTGCAAGACAGATCAACCTTTAACCATCCACACAGCCCAATATTTCACATAGAGCTACTATCCAGCAACACAAATTGCTGCCACAGTACTTCTCCAAGGCTTAAGTGTCTTTTAATTTGCCTCCTAATTCATTTCTTTAATAAAGGTCCATGCTTCATCTGGCGTTTCAAAGTAGAAGTCCCGTTCCTCATGTGTGACCCACAGACGGGCTGGGTACAGCATCCCGAACTTCACCCCCTTCTTAAAGAGGGTCATTTTGGCCCGATTGAACCCAGCTCGCCTCTTGGCCAAATCTGCTCCTAGGTCCTGATAGATGCGCAACTCCCACTTGCTGCTCCGTTCTTTCTTGGCCCACCGCAAAACGTGTTCCTTGTCCATGAAACGGTGAAAATGTACCACCATGGCCCTCGGCGGTTCATTCGCTCTGGGCTTCCTCACGAGGGCTCTGTGCGCTCTGTCCAATTCCAGGGGCCGAGGGAACGCCCCAGCCCCCATCAACTTCTACAACATGTCCGTCACATAGGCCCTCGCATCCGATCCCTCACTGCCTTCAGGGAGGCCAACAATTCTGAGATTCTGTCTCCTGGACTTATTCTCCAGGTCCTCCAGCTTCTCCTGAGTTCTTTTCTGGCGGTCGTTCATCATCCCCACCTTGCTTTCCAGCACGGTTATATACTCCTCGTGTTCGGACAACTCTTGTTCGGCCTCCTGGATCGCTCTCCCGTGGGTTTCCTGATTCTGAACCACTTGATCAATCGAAGCCTTAATCGGGTCCAGCGTGTCCTTCTCAGCTCGGCGAAGCAATCCTCGAAAAATTTCACCAGCTGCTCCGTCGACCCTGTGCCGCCTCACCGCGGCCCTTGCCCTCCGCCACGCTTTCCCGCGTAGCCAGCTCTGCTCGCGTCTTCCTTGCAGAACTTTGTCATCTCACACAGCCACTTCTGGTCCAATTCTCCATACACCGGAGGGGGATTTCTCCTTACTGTCTCACTCCTCACTGATTTATCCCATAAAATCAAAAAAAAAACGGGGGAAATAAGGTCCAAAAGTCCGTTACAGGTGGGGGCTATCAAATGTGCGACCTACTCCTCCATGGCCGCCACCGGAAGTCAGCGTTCTAGATCGTCAATCCTCTCGAATGGCCTTTCATACCTGATAGTCAGTGTAGGAGGGATTGAAATCTGAGTGATGGGTGGGTGGTGGATGGGAGTGGAGAGGGAGGGGGGGTGGTAGTCTGCTCTGCAACTAACAAAATATTGTCCACAGCCTCACTGGAGCAGTGCCTACCGGCAGCCAGAGAGGAGCCCGACGATTAACACCGAGGCTTCCCGTCCTCCAGCACCACCCTCCATTCGGCTAAAGGGCGAGGACAGTTCAGGCACATGCACTGACCACCTGGATGAAGACAACCTGAGAGGTGAGGCTCAGGTACCTCATGACGTGTCTGTCAAAACTCACTTGTCCCTGTGCGAAGCTGTAGAAGTTACCTGGTGTACAGAAGATTACGGGAGGTGTTTAAGATGATGGAAGGAGTGGATCGAGGGAAACGATTGTCTGGTTGTGTGGGAGAGGTGGCATGTGGCGCAGTGGTTAGCACTGGGACGGCGGCGCTGAGGACCCGGGTTCGAATCCCGGCCCTGGGTCACTGTCCGTGTGGAGTTTGCACATTCTCCCTGTGTCTGCGTGGGTTTCACCCCCACAACCCAAAGATGTGCAGGGTAGGTGGATTGGCCACACTAAATTGCCCCTTAATTGGAAAAAAATAATTGGGTACTCTAAATTTATTTTTTTTAAATGTCTGGTTGTGTGGGGTTGGGAGAAATCAGAACAAGGGAGCAAAACATTAACGTTGGAGCCAGGTCATTGAGGGGGATGTCAGTAAGCATGTCTTCATGGGAAGTATATTAATATTAAGAGCTGGGTGGAGGGGGAAGGGACTCATTCCGATATTGCTGGGTAGTAAAGCTGTTTGAATAATCAGTGATGTGGGAGAGAGCCCCCTCTGTCAAGGGGTCTTGGGGGTTTCCAAACCCTTCAAATATCCTAAACTGAAACCCCCCCCCCTACCGTGGAGGGGTGGCTGGCGGTTTGGCTATGTTGAGTGACATTGCCGTTATATTGAGGTGTGGGGATGGGATTTCCTGTTGACTGCGATTCATTTCTTTGTTCTAGGCTGTGATTCGGATGTGAAGAGGCTGAGGGGTGAGTTCAGTCTGGCTGCAAACCTGTGACTAACCGATACCCAGGAAGCCAATCTTTTCAAGGGCATCCTCTGGCACATTGTGTCCGGCCTCACTCAGTGTTACTGGACAGTGAGTTGTAGAGAGTCACTCCCCTCAGGAGAGGACATACGAAGGAGGGACTGGGAAAATCTCTCTAATAATAATTTGCATTTGGTTACAACACCAAGGAGGTCTTTCAGTCTCATGTGTCCAGGCTATCTCTCTCTCTGCAAAAGCAACTTGCCCCGTGCCACTCCCCTGCATTTTCCCCGGAGCTCTGCTTGTGTTCCTGCCTCAGAAAGACATTTAATTCCTTTTGAAAAGCCACAATTGAATTGGCTTCCTCCACAATCTCAGGCAGTGCATTCCAGATCCTAACCACTCACTACGTGGAAATGCTGTTCCTGTTTTTCTACACGGACTGCAGTCCAGCAAAACATCGATTCTTCAAATGATTTTCCTTATTTTCAAGTGTCTCCATGACCTCGCTCGCCCTCCCTGTCTCTGTAATCTCCTCCAGCCCCACATCCCTCCAAAATCTCGCATACTCGCCTCGCATGTCCTGAATTTTCATCACACCACCAAAGGTGGCTCTCCCTTCAGCTGCTTAGGTCAAAGGCTCTGGAATTCATTCTCTCTCTAAGTACTCTTTTATACTTTTAGTTGATAAAATTGCTTTGGGATGTATTACTATATTAATGGCACTTAACGAAATACAAGTCATTTTGTAGCGGAGTGAGACAGCTATTGTTCTCCTCAACTAAGATGGACATTGTTGCTCTATTTATTTATCTCGGTGAACCACAAGCCTTTCCCTTATATCGATCAAATGACCACACAACCAGTTAGTTAGTTCAAAAGATGGTTTATTTACGTACACAAGAGTTATCTCAACATGCAAACACAACATCTACTGCGAGTTAAACTACACCTATCAGCTACAATAACCGATACTTAACTTCAGGGCGACCAGCATTGTGCAAATGGATAAAGGCCTTTATCTGGATTTCACTTGGCTGGTTCGAAGAAAGTGGCTCTGTCTGTGCTGGGCTCATCCATCAGGTAGCGATCGTTGGTCTTGAACTTGGCTGGCTGTTCCTGCTGCAATTGGGTTTGGCACAGGCCGGATCCAAAAGAGACAGAACACGTGGCTGTCCTCTCTTTTATCCCCCTGGGATTTCGCGCTCTTTGGGGCGGTCCTTAACCTTGGACCCAATAGTTCGACATGGCTCTGATCACTCTCTTCGATTTCGGCCAATAAAGGGGCGGGTCCCTTGGTAGTTGGGCGGGTCCTTAGCGGGCATTGACCTTACCAGTTGGGCTTTCTGAGTCAGAGGAGTAGCACCGATCAGTCTGTGGCTGTACCGGTTGCTTGATTGGAGTTCTATTGTCCTGGGAAAATGGGCCATTAAAATGTAAACTAACGGGGGTTTTGGTCAGGTCTGGTTAATTGTGTTTTATTTTTTATTTTTTAAAATAATTTTTATTGAAGTTTTCACAAAATATCAACAACAAAATGAAAAAGGACCCCAGTAGAATTAAATACAAAACAAAATAGAGCAACCCCAGTGCCCCCCCTCCCCCGTATACATAAATAATAAATTAACACCCCGAATTAACACATAGCAAATATATACACCCCCTCAGATCCCCCAGTATAGACAAACAGAAATAAAATAGACCCCCCCCCCGGGTTGCTGCTGCTGACCATTGTCTACCGTTCTGCTAGGAAGTCCAAGAACGGTTGCCACCGCCTGAAAAACCCTTGCACCGATTCCCTTATGGCAAATTTCACCCTCTCCAATTTAATGAACCCCGCCATATCGCTGATCCAGGCTTCCACGCTTGGGGGCCTCGCATCCTTCCACTGAAGGAGAATCCTTCGCTGGGCAACCAGGGACGCAAAGGCCAGAACACCGGCCTCTTTCGCCTCCTGCACTCCCGGCTCCCCTGCAACCCCAAATATTGCGAGCCCCCAGCCCGGTTTGACCCTGGATCCTACCACCCTCGACACCGTCCTCGCTACGCCCTTCCAAAATTCCTCCAGCGCTGGGCATGCCCAGAACATATGGATGTGGTTTGCTGGGCTCCCTGAGCACCTAACACACCTGTCCTCACCCCCAAAGAACCTGCTTATCCTTGTCCCGGTCATGTGTGCCCTGTGCAGCACCTTAAACTGTATGAGGCTGAGCCTCGCGCACGAAGAGGTAGAGTTCACCCTCCCAAGGGCATCTGCCCACTTCCCCTTCTCGATCTCCTCCCCCAACTCCTCCTCCCACTTACCTTTCAACTCCACCACCGAGGCCTCCTCCTCCTCCTGCATCACCTGGTATGTTGCCGAGATCTTCCCCCCTCCAACCCACCCCTCCGAGAGCACCCTGTCCTGTACTGTGTGTGGCAGTAGCCGCGGGAATTCCACCACCTGACGTCTGGCAAACGCCCTTACCTGTAAGTACCTGAAGGTGTTCCCCGGGGGAGCCCATACTTCTCCTCCAGCTCACCCAAGCCCGCGAACTTCCCGTCCACAAACAGGTCCCCCAACTTTCGTATCCCTGCCCTGTGCCACCCCGCAAACCCTCCACCTGTTCTTCCTGGGGCGAACCGGTGGTTCCCCCGTATCGGGGTCCACACCAAGGCCCCCACTTCCCCCCTGTGCCGACTCCACTGCCCCCAGATTTTGAGGGTAGCCGCCACCACCGGGCTCGTGGTATACCTCATTGGAGGGTGCGACAGTGGCGCCGGTGCCAGCGCCTCCAGACTCGTACCCACACAAGACACCGTCTCCAGCCTCTTCCATGCAGCCCCCTCACCCTCCATCACCCACTTGCGCACCATCGCCGCATTGGCGGCCCAGTAGTACCCACAGAGGTTGGGCAGCGCCAGCCCCCCCCATCCCTACTCCGCTCAGGAACACCCTTCTCACCTTCGGAGTCCCTCGCGCCCACACAAACCCCGTTATGCTCCTGTTGACCTGCCTAAAGAAGGCCTTCGGGATGAGAATGGGGAGGCACTGGAACAGGAACAAAAACCTTGGGAGCACCGTCATCTTGACTGACTGCACCCTACCCACCAGGGACAGTGGCAACGCGTCCCACCCCTTAAACTCCTCCTCCATTTGCTCCACTAGCCTTGTGAAATTAAGTCTATATGTAGGGCCCCCCAGCTCCTGGCCACCTGGACCCCCAAATACCTGAAGCTCCTCTCCGCCCTTTTTAGTGGGAGCTCACCAATCCCCCTCTCCTGGTCCCCTGGGTGAACCACGAACAACTCACTCTTCCCCATGTTGAGCATGTACCCTGAGAAATCCCCAAACTCCCTGAAGATCTTCATTACCTCCAGCATTCCCCCCATAGGGTCCGCCACATATAGCAGCAAGTCGTCCGCATAGAGCGACACCCGATGCTCCTCCCCACCCCGCACCAACCCCCTCCAGTTCCTCGAATCCCTCAGTGCCATAGCCAGGGGTTCAATCGCCAGTGCGAAGAGCAGGGGGGGACAAGGGGCACCCCTGTCTCGTCCCCCGAGTACCGGAAGTACTCAGACCTCCTCTTGTTCGTGGCCATACTCTCCATCGGGACCTCGTACAACAGCCTAACCCACCTGACGAACCCCTCCCCAAAACCGAACCTCTTCAGCACCTCCCACAAGTACCCCCACTCTACCCTATCGAAGGCCTTCTCAGCGTCCATCGCCACCACTATCTCCGCCTCTCCCTCCCTTGCCGGCATCATAACAACATTCAGGAGCCTCCGCACATCCGCGTTCAACTGTCTCCCCTTCACAAACCCCGTCTGGTCTTCGTGGATCACCTGCGGCACCCAATCCTCAATTCTCGTGGCTAAGACCTTCGCCAGCACTTTACATCTACGTTTAACAATGAAATCGGCCTGTAAGATCCACACTGCAGGGGATCCTTGTCCTGCTTCAGGATCAATGAGATCAGTGCCCGGGACATAGTCGGGGGCAAGGCCCCCCCCTCCCTTGCCTCATTGAAGGTCCTAACCAGCAACGGGCCCAACAGGTCCACATATGTTTTGTAGAATTCGACCGGCCCCGGTGCCTTCCCTGCCTGCATGCTCCCTATCCCTTTGGCCAGCTCCTCCAGCCCAATCGGGGCCCCTAATCCCGCCACCAGTCCCTCCTCCACCTTCGGGAACCTCAATTGGTCCAGAAAGGGTCCCTCCCTCCAGTGGGGGCTCGGACCGACACAGTTCCTCATAAAAGTCCCTGAAGACCCCATTGATGCCAACCCCACTCCGCACCACACTCCCTCCCCTATCCTTAACTCCCCCGATCTCCCCAGCTGCGTCCCGCTTCCGAAGCTGATGCGCCAGCATCCGACTTGCCTTTTCCCCATATTCATAAACCGCCCCCTGGGCCTTCCTCCACTGCACCTCCGCCTTCCTGGTGGTCAACAGGTCGAATTCGGCCTGGAGGCTACGCCTCTCCCTCAACAGTCCCTCCTCAGGCACCTCCGCATACCTCCTGCCTACCCTCACCATCTCCCCCACCAGCCTCTCCCTCTCCCTCTGCTCTCTCCTCTCCTTGTGTGCCCTAATGGAGATCAGCTCTCCCCTAACCATCGCCTCCCATAACATCCCCACTCGGACCCACCCCTTATCGTTGGCCTCCAGGTATCTCTCAGCACTCTAGCCGCCGCCGGCTTCCTACCCGTCCTAGACCTGGAGCGGTCCAGTGCCGGATCCAACACCTTGTTAAAGTCTCCCCCCCCCCCCCCGTCCCCCCCATTATCAGGCCCCCCACTTACAAGTCCGGGATCCGACCTAACATGTGCCGCATAAAACCCGCATCGTCCCAGTTCGGGGCGTACACATTGACCAGCACCACCCTCTCCCCTTGCAGCTTACCACTTACCATTACGTACCTGCCGCCATTGTCTGTCACAATGCTCGACGCCTCGAACGACACCCTCTTCCCCACCAAGATCCCCACCCCCCGATTTTTGGCATCCAGCCCCAAATGAAACACCTGACCTACCCACCCCTTCCTCAGTCTTACCTGGTCTGCCACCTTCAGGTGTGTCTCCTGGAGCATGACCACATCCGCCTTCAGCCCCTTCAGGTGCGCGAACACCCGGGCCCGCTTTACCGGCCCGTTCAGTCCCCTTACATTCCAGGTTGGCAGCCGGATCAGGGGGCTACCCGCCCCCCACCCCCGCCGACTAGCCATAACCCCTCCTTAGCCAGCCACGTGCCCGCACCCCACGCCAGGCCCGTTCCCCACGGCGGCAGACCCCCGTCCCAACCCCCTCACTCGCTCCAGCTCCCCCTTGACCATACCAGCAGTAATCCGGTTCTCCCCCCCCCCCCCCCCCCCCCCCCCCCCCCCCAAAGCTAGGACCCCTCATAGCTGCTTTGCTCCCCCCATTGCACTCCCGCAAGTCAGCTGACTCCTGCTGACCCCGGCCACTCCCGCCTCTCCTTCGAGTCCTCCCATTATGGGACATCCCCTCCCCCTCCATTACCCATCAGCAGGCTCTCCGCCTCCCCCTTCCATCCCTAGCGCGGGAAACAACCCTCGCTTCCCCGCCCCGGCCCCACCCCCTCCAGCCTTCAGCGCGGGAAAAAGCCCGCGCTTTCCACCTGCCCGGCCCCGCCACCCCTGAAGCAGCTCCTTTTACAGGCCCAGTCCCCTCACCCCCGACTCGGGCCTCCCACTCCCCCGCGGGGTCCCATCCCCCCCTACCGGCCATCCACCCCTACTCCGTTTACTTGCCCACCTCCAAGAGCCCACCCGACAGACCCAACCAAAACAGTGCCCACCCACCCTAACCACCCAGACCGAACCAAAAAGAAATGAGCAAAGAACCCCCCCCTCAAAATGTAACACCCCAACAGCAATCCCCGACCACCCATCCCGGCCCTCAGTTTGTGTCCAGCTTCTCGGCCTGAACAAAGGCCCACGCCTCCTCCGGGGACTCAAAATAATGGTGCCCGTCCTTGTAGGTAACCCACAGTCGCGCCGGCTGCAGCATGTCAAACTTCACCCCCTTCCTGTGCAGCACCGCCTTCGCCCGGTTGTACCCGGCCCTCTTCTTCGCCACCTCCGCGCTCCAGTCCTGATATATTCGAACCTCCGCGTTCTCCCACCTGCTGCTCCTCTCTTTCTTGGCCCATCCGAGCACACACTCCCGATCACCGAACCGATGAAACCGCACCAGCACCGCCCGCGGCGGCTCGTTAGCCTTGGGCCTCCTCGCCAGCACTCTATGGGCCTCTTCCAGCTCCAGGGGCCCCTGGAAGGACCCCGCTCCCATCAGCGAGTTTTACATGGTGACCCCTCCAGCCCCTCTGGGAGGCCCAGGATCCGCAGGTTCTTCCGCCTCGACCGATTCTCCATCTCCTCGAACTGCTCCTGCCATTTCTTGTGGAGCGCCTGGTGCGCCTCCACCTTTACCGCCAGGGCTGAGATCTCGTCCTCATTGTCAGAGATCTTTTGTCGGACCTCGCGGATCGCCACCCCTTGGGCCGTCAGGGTCTCCAGCGGCTTGTCGCTAGAAGCCTTCATCGGCTCCAGCAGGTCCGCTTTGAGCTCCCTGAAGCAGCGCTGGATAACCTCCTGCTGCTCCTACGCCCACTGCATCCACGCTGCCTGGTCCTCGCCCGCCACCATCTTGCTCTTCTTCCCTCGCACTTTCTTTGGGTTCACCGCCACTTTTTTAGTCGCCCCGCTCCTGGTCCAAGCCATATACTGTCGGGGGAATGTTGCCGTCTTCTTCCCACACCGGGAAATGTCGAAAAAATGCCGTTGGGGGCCCTGAAAAGAGCCCAAAAGTCCATTCCAAGCGGGAGCTGCCGAACGTGCGACTCAGCTCTGCATAGCCGCAACCGGAAGTGTTAATTGTGTTTTAGATACACATAGGCTGTGTATCTGTCTGGGTTGGCCATAATTCCCATGGTCCTTTGCAGGTGGCCATCTTAGATGGCTACAACATTAAATTGCCCTTCCTCATTACCGCACACCACATCCCATAGCAGGTATGAACTTGGGGGGCTGTGCTCGTATGCACCCCAGATGGTGAAAGATTAGAACTCTCACTGCCAACACCATACACCTGTCCTTTCCCTCAATAACTGAAATCTCTCATCTTTTCAGCCTGTCCGAGCCCTCGCTGGGACCACACACTGTGTCTGAGTGACCCGGATACGGCGATTCTGATTGGTGGAAAGGGGAGTCAGAAGAGCTACTGTAAAGATGGTCTGTGGAGGCTTGAGATCGGTGAGTGAGATTGGGCGGGGACCAGCACCTGGAGTAACTGCCCAGTTCGGGGCACTGCACCGTGGGAAGGATATGCCGGCCTTGGAAGGGGTGGGGTGTAGATTCACCAGAACGACAATATAGCAAAATACGGTGCTGGAAACCTGAAATATAAACGGGAAATGCTCGATAAACTCAGCGGGTCTGATGCTGCCTGTGCGGAGAGAGAGATACAGAACTAAAATGTCAAGTCCAATACGAGTCTTTGCTCAGCAGAATGATGCCGGGGTTAAATAATGTCAGATGAGGGTTGTATTCACTTCAGTTTAGAAGGTTAAGGAGTAAGCTAATTGAGCTGTTTAAGATGATTAAAAATGTTGGTACAGTCGATTGCAAGAAATTCCTTCTGCGCCTGCAAGGGCTTGAAAACGAAGACAACATCTTAAAATTAGATGCAGGCCGTTAGGCGCGATGTCAGGAAGCTCTTCGCCCACAAGGTAGTGAAAATCTGGAACCCTTTCTCTCTCGCCAAAAAAAAAAAGTTGAGGCCAAGGGTGAATTGGTAACTTCAAGACTGAGATAACCAGGTTTGTTGGTTGGGGAAGGGTACCACCACAGGAGAGAGGGGGTAAATGGAGTTGAATCGAGATACAGATCCAGCTGCAAGAGGCCTGGCAATTAGATGTCCCTCTGACCCCCTAAACCTACCCTCACTTGGAGGAAACACCAAATACCCCTCAGCCTCTTACCAACAATTGAAATTTTCACCCTCTCTAGCTATGTAGGGGCTGTTGTATGATGTATGTGACTGCAATGTAGAGGTGCTCGGCAAAGCAAGGGTTAACATGGTACTGGAGAATAGCGTTGCCCACAGTATGATGTATAGAGTCGCATGGTAATAGCCTGAGAGAACATTCTGGAAGGAACCTGCATGGAGGTGGCAAACCATGCGTGACAGTAACTGGAATTTAGCATGAGTTCAAGATTAACAATAGATGGGTTTAAACATGCCTCGAAATGAGATCTAAAATAAACCCGTAACTGTCCCAATATCGCCTCTTGTAACAAGTCTGATTTTGCTTGAATGCTGTTACGGAGCACCTTGGGAATTTATTTTACTGTGTGAAAGGTGCTATATAAATGCAAGCTGTTGTGACTGGTGTGCGCTCCTTTTGAGAACGATGCTGCAGAGCTATTAGTGTGAGGAGGAATAATTAGGGGTAACAAGATAGAGAACATGATTCTAATCTCATTTTGACAATTTGAGAAATAAGAGTTTGGTTTGTGCACATGTTGACATCAGTAACGGTGATATCGAAATACTGGATTGTTGTAAAAAGCCAATTGGTTCAGTAATGATCTCCAGGGAAGGAAATGTGTCCTCGTTACCCACCCTGGAACTGTGTGACCCCAGACCCACAGCTACATCATTAACTCTTAATTGCCCTCTGTCTGAACAAGCCACTGGGTTTATAATGAACCCATGAGCAGTGATTCCAGAAGGTGGCCGGTCAGTTCGCCAGAACTGAACTTAAGCCGGGGTAGCCAGTGAAGGATTATTGGCTCGAAACGTTCCCTTTGTTTCTCTCTCGACAGATGGTCGCAGCTGGTTTTATTTCACATTTGCAGCCTCTGCAGTATGTTTCCCTTTTATATTAATGATGGAGTCGGCATCGACACTCCTGAATCCATTGGTGCTGCTCAGCTGCCCATCGCCACACTATCGAGCTCTGTCACCCTTCCTTCACACCAAGATAACCGTCGCTAGCGCATTGAAAATGGAAACCAGGAAAAGTGGGACAACTTGGACCTGGGGAATAATTCTCGGCCCCCCCCCCCCCCACCCCAATGAAGCATTTCGACTACATTTAAAACTGAACCTAAAATCACTTCACAGTGTAAAGGAAATGGAAACTAAACTAGAGAAAGTGATATTCGGACAACTGATCCGTGGCTGAGTCAATGAGGTGGCTTTTAAGGGCGGGGGGGGAGGGGGAGGGCTGAGAGTTTTAGTGAGGAGACTTCGGAGTTCACTGCCTCAGCAGCTTCCAATGGTGCGGAGGTGGGCAACATCCGATTTGGAGGAGAAGAGGGATCTCGGAGAACTGGAGGAGATTGGGAGGAGTGAGGCCCTATGGAGGCCTCTGAAACCAGGAAAGGAATCTGACTTGTTGGGAGTCAGTGTTGGTCGGTCCTATCCTCCCACCACATCTTTCTGACCCCCACCCTCCACTGTCTTCCTCCTCCCCCTTTCTCTGCTGCCTGCTTCATCCCCACCACCTTCTACCCCTGCCCCACCATTGATGTTGAGTTCTTCAATGAATGTTATCAGCACCAAAGCAAACCTCAGAAATGAGTGATGACCCTCCCTCTGTGAAACCTCTCGTTAGGAGCAATCTCAATATTTTTATTTTGTCATTTCTTTGCATTTTTCTCCGGTCACAATGTGGTTTCCATTTGAACTTTGATATCAATGACCTCTGACATTTGTCCTTTTTTATTTTTTTGAGCAGATGGTGATAATTTCTGGTTTCCCTTGGAAACGACTTCGACGATGACCATCCCAATCCCTCGGAGTGTGTGCGGCCACTCAGCCACGTACGACCCTGACACCAAACGCATTTACATCTTTGGGGGAATGAAAGATGAAGAATGTTTCAATAATGTCTACATCCTGGACACCTTGACCTGGAAATGGTCATTTGTGATTGTAAGTAGAAACGTCCATTGATCTTTTCCGGTCACTGGCTCCTTCTTGCTGCTGTCATAGAAACCGGACGAGGCCATTCAGCCCATCAATCCTGTTCCTCAATCTAATTGGTGATGGCTGAATGGGCCACCTTCTGTGCTGGATCCATGATTCTGTCTTCCTTAACCCAGACCCAATAAAGATCTATCAGTCTTAATTTGGACATTTCCTGTTGACCCACAATCTCGGCCGCTTTCGGGAGTGAGTTCCAGGTTTTACTCGCCCTCCTGTGAAGACCTGTTTCCCGACATCGCCACTGACTGGCTTTGCTCTAACTTCAGAGGTTCTGCTGCTTACTCTGGACTCACTTTCAGTCTTTCCCTCACCCCCATGCTGGGAAATAGTTTATCTGCCTCTATCCTATCAAATCCTTCAATCAGCTTAAACACCTCCATTCGATCCCCCCTTAATCTTCTACACTTAAGGAGACACAAGCTTAGTTTGTCCGACACATCCTCTTAATTTAACCCTTTCTGCGCCGGTCTCATTTTGGTGAACTTTATTCCCTGTGAGGCCAGTATTCCTCTCCTTCCTGAGGCACGGGACCCAGAACTGAACCCACCCAGGTGGGTCGAACTGAGGCTCCGTAACTTTCACCTCTTTGAATTTCAGCCCTTAAGATACAGGCGAACATTCCACTCTTATTTATGTAGTACCTTTAGTGACATCTGCACTCTCTCATCCGTAAACTTCTGTTGCCCCCTCCACAGTTCCTAGCTTCTCACTATTTAACCAATGTTCTGATACCTTTGAGGTCCAAACTGGACGGCCTCACTTTTTCCGCACATTGAGCTTCATCGGCTACTGTTTTCCCCCTTTCCAACTCTCTTCTCCCCCGATCCCAACATGGTTGGGGCAGGGGGATTATTTGGTGTCTCCCCTGGGGAGAGTCTGAGAGTTCACCCGTATCCCAGGCTCCTAGCAGTGGATCAGAGGCCGACAGGTAGCCTGAAGATTCAAAGTTGGTAGTTTGGCCGAGAGAGATCAGAAATTAATGGTGGTTTCGTGGGTAAAGGGTGCCTAGGTTGGGTGACTCCACTCTACACTCTATTCCCCCTCAGAGTGGTGACCCCACTCAGTTTCTCCAGCCCTCTGACCCTCCGACAGTGCGCCCCTCCCTTGGCTCTGACACTCCCAACAACAGTGCGCTGCCCCCTCAGGCTGTCAGCCTAGATTTGGGCTGCTGCCTCTCGAGGACAACTCCGGCCTACAACCATCTGAATTAGGCGATGAATCACAGCTGACACTTGCCCATCAAGACACCGGGATAATTTATCTAATTTCCCACCGACCTGACTCTGAAGTTCCTACGAGCTCTCAGGTGGATGTTAGAGTTTCATTATTTGTTGAATGAATACCTCAGAAAACTCTGAATTTGTAAGCTGGCATGCAATGAAACCTTGATTTTCAAATTCTCACCCCCTAATTCTGGTCTCTTGAGCATTCCAGATTTAAATTGCTCACTCCTTCAGCTGCCTGGCTCCCAATCTCTGGAATTTTCTCTCTAAGTCCCTCTTCCTTTAAGACGCTCCTTACCTCTTTGATCAAATTTTTGACCACCTGCCTCACTCATCAGCTCCTAATGTCACTTGTGGTCAATATTTTGTCTAAGGTGTCTTGGGCCATTTTATTAAGATAAAGATGCAGTTGTCCCTGTGGCACGGGGTGGTGAAAGATGCTATATAAATGCAGTTGTCCCTGTGGCACGGTGTGGTTAAAGATGCTACATAAATGCAGTTGTCCCTGTGGCACGGGGTGGTGAAAGACGCTATATAAATGCAGTTCCTGTGGCACGGGGTGGTGAAAGATGCTATATAAATGCAGTTCCTGTGGCACAGTGTGGTTAAAGATGCTATATAAATGCAGTTCCTATGGCACGGTGTGGTTAAAGATGCTATATAAATGCAGTTGTCCCTGTGGCACAGTGTGGTTAAAGATGCTATATAAATGCAGTTCCTGTGGCACGGTGTGGTTAAAGATGCTATATAAATGCAGTTCCTGTGGCACAGTGTGGTTAAAGATGCTATATAAATGCAGTTCCTGTGGCACAGTGTGGTTAAAGATGCTATATAAATGCAGTTCCTGTGGCATGGTGTGGTTAAAGATGCTATATAAATGCAGTTCCTGTGGCACTGGGGTTAAAGATGCTATATAAATGCAGTTCCTGTGGCACGGTGTGGTTAAAGATGCTATATAAATGCAGTTCCTGTGGCACGGTGTGGTTAAAGATGCTATATAAATGCAGTTCCTGTGGCACGGTGTGGTTAAAGATGCTATATAAATGCAGTTCCTGTGGCACAGTGTGGTTAAAGATGCTATATAAATGCAGTTCCTGTGGCACGGTGTGGTTAAAGATGCTATATAAATGCAGTTCCTGTGGCACGATGTGGTTAAAGATGCTATATAAATGCAGTTCCTGTGGCACTGGGGTTAAAGATGCTATATAAATGCAGTTCCTGTGGCACGGTGTGGTTAAAGATGCTATATAAATGCAGTTCCTGTGGCACGGTGTGGTTAAAGATGCTATATAAATGCAGTTCCTGTGGCACGGTGTGGTTAAAGATGCTATATAAATGCAGTTCCTGTGGCACGGTGTGGTTAAAGATGCTATATAAATGCAGTTCCTGTGGCACGGTGTGGTTAAAGATGCTATATAAATGCAGTTCCTGTGGCACGGTGTGGTTAAAGATGCTATATAACTGCAGTTCCTGTGGCACGGTGTGGTTAAAGATGCTATATAAATGCAGTTCCTGTGGCACAGTGTGGTTAAAGATGCTATATAAATGCAGTTCCTGTGGCACGGTGTGGTTAAAGATGCTATATAAATGCAGTTCCTATGGCACGGTGTGGTTAAAGATGCTATATAAATGCAGTTCCTGTGGCACGGTGTGGTTAAGGATGCTATATAAATGCAGTTGTCCCTGTGGCACAGTGTGGTTAAAGATGCTATATAAATACAGTTCCTGTGGCACGGTGTGGTTAAAGATGCTATATAAATGCAGTTGTCCCTGTGGCACAGTGTGGTTAAAGATGCTATATAAATGCAGTTCCTGTGGCACGGTGTGGTTAAAGATGCTATATAAATGCAGTTCCTGTGGCACGGTGTGGTTAAAGATGCTATATAAATGCAGTTCCTGTGGCACGGTGTGGTTAAAGATGCTATATAAATGCAGTTCCTGTGGCACAGTGTGGTTAAAGATGCTATATAAATGCAGTTCCTGTGGCACGGTGTGGTTAAAGATGCTATATAAATGCAGTTCCTGTGGCACGGTGTGGTTAAAGATGCTATATAAATGCAGTTCCTGTGGCACGGGGTGGTGAAAGATGCTATATAAATGCAGTTCCTGTGGCACAGTGTGGTTAAAGATGCTATATAAATGCAGTTCCTATGGCACGGTGTGGTTAAAGATGCTATATAAATGCAGTTCCTATGGCACGGTGTGGTTAAAGATGCTATATAAATGCAGTTCCTGTGGCACGGTGTGGTTAAAGATGCTATATAAATGCAGTTGTCCCTGTGGCACAGTGTGGTTAAAGATGCTATATAAATGCAGTTCCTGTGGCACGGTGTGGTTAAAGATGCTATATAAATGCAGTTCCTATGGCACAGTGTGGTTAAAGATGCTATATAAATGCAGTTCCTGTGGCACGGTGTGGTTAAAGATGCTATATAAATGCAGTTCCTGTGGCACGGTGTGGTTAAAGATGCTATATAAATGCAGTTCCTATGGCACGGTGTGGTTAAAGATGCTATATAAATGCAGTTCCTATGGCACGGTGTGGTTAAAGATGCTATATAAATGCAGTTCCTGTGGCACGGTGTGGTGAAAGATGCTATATAAATGCAGTTCCTGTGGCACGGTGTGGTTAAAGATGCTATATAAATGCAGTTCCTGTGGCACGGTTAATGGGAACATTCTGTACTCTCACTCCCAGGGGAAGGGCAAGGTGCCGTCCCTGGCCTATCACAGTGCGGTGGTGTTCCAGCGGGAGCTGTTCATATTTGGCGGACTTCTTTGCCGACCCCAGCTGCCTGTGGAAAGATGCAGCAACACCCTCTACATCTTCAACCCTGAGCACGAGATCTGGTACCAGCCCATTGTGGTGGGTGAAAGGCCTCTCCCTCGGTACGGGTGAGTCACTGAGATTTACAGCACGGCTGATCGAGGTCATTCAGGTTTAGTCTTTTACTTATTGTTGGGATGTGTGAAGGGCCAAAGTTTATTACCTATCCCCAGTTGCCCTGATGGGAGGGGTGTCTGCTGGTTGCGGGTTTGCTTCACCCGCAAGTGGTGGCTACTTCCGAGGGTGGTTAACCATATTGGCATGGGGACAGGAGTCACATAGATCCAGGCCGGGTAAGAATGACTGGATTCCTTCCTTATAGGACATTGGTGGACTAGATGAATTTTTAATGACAGCCACCCTCTGTGATTTCTAGTTGTATTTCCGGGATATTGTTCCTCTGCTGTGGCCAGCTTGGCTCAATTCTCAGCCGTCATGACGGAGTCCGTTTGTGCGCAGTAATGAAGTAATGGCATTTATTGATGTTGGTCGAAGGATAAATATTGGTCCCGTGACACCGAGGAGAGCGCCGCTGCTCTTTGAATGGAAGGACGGATGTGAAACATCTTCCTGAGGAGGCAGACAGGCCTTTGGTGTAAACATCATCGTCTTTAGTTCTCTGCCCGAAGGAGGGTCTCCGTTGGAAGATGCTGCCTTGGTGGCTGCACTGCCGGCCTGGATAATAGGTTCAGGTCTCTGGAATGGGACTCTGATTCCGATGAAAGTGCTAGCCACTAAACCATAGCTGATACCTGTCCCTGGTTAGTTAGACAAGAGCCTGATCCTGTCCTTGACACACACTTGGGTGTCCGTCAGGAGTGACCAGATCATACAAAGGGAATGCTGCTATCCAGGTATCCCCTCCCTTGCCCAGGGCGACCGGCTCCGGCGAGTGGACCTCAGACCTGATTAAACTGATGCTTTCCATTCCTCCGTTTCTCTCCAGTCACTCTGGCACGCTCCTGGGAGATAAACTCATCCTGTTCGGTGGGAGTCGGAACCAAGTCTTTCTGAATGACCTTCACGTGTTGGATCTTGGTGAGGAGATTTCAGGATTCAGAATGGGAGGGGTTTGGATAGGGGTGTAACAACGGATCTCCACATGATCAGTCCCGGGGGGGGGGGGGGGGGGGGGGGAAGAGACGAGAGGTGAAAACCAGGAAGTTGGGGGTAATAATAATAATCGCTTATTGTGACCAGTAGGCTTCAATGAAGTTACTGTGAAAAGCCCCTAGTCGCCACATTCCGGCGCCCGTTCGGGGGGCTAGTACGGGAATTGAACCCGCGCTGCTGGCCTTGTTCTGCATTACAAGCCATCTGTTTAGCCCACTGTGCTAAACCAGCCCCTTGTAGGGGCGGCTTTATCAGGGATGGATGTTGAATTGAGCAACGTTAATGTGATGCTGGGTGACTCCCTAGGGCTGGTCTACCTGACTCGGTATTGTCCAATAGAAATCATGGGCTAAACATTGATGTTGCTATGCTAACAATGTTATGGCCACTTGCACTAATGTTAGGAGAAAATGCCTCTCACACACTGCTTCACACCTGTGTATTTACTTAACAAACGCGTATTGCCGAGGAGAGCAGTAAGATAGAGGTTAAATTCTCGAGTCAATGAATCCAGAGAACACCATCTCAAACCCCGCCACGGGCAATTTGAAAATCTGTCGGATTGTCACAAAAACTCACTGGGCTGTTTGGGGTCCCGTCACTATTGGTGCAGACGTCCACATCTGGGTTCCCATTGAGGAAAGTTGGGACCGAAGGAGGCCATTCAGCCCTTCGAGCCTGTTCTGCCAATCAGTTAGATCACGGCTGATCCGTATCTTAACGGCGTCTAACTGCCATGTTTCCCTGACCCTGATTATTTTTACTTCACAATTTATCAATCTGTTTTGAAACGTTTAATTGACCTGCCGCGTGACAGGTTTTTCTGCGGGGACAGAGTTTCAGATTTCCACTCGGTGTGAAGCGGGTCCTGATGTGGAGCCCCTGAACAGCCTGCCTCCAATTTTAAGCTTTGCGTCTTGTTCTGCGTTTTTCTCATCAGAGGAAATGGCTTCCAACGTTGACCCGATCAAGTCCTTTTAAATATCTTCATCAAATATCCTAATCCTCCCAACTAAAGACAATGTAACACTAGTCTTTGCAACCCAACCTTATAACTTGACCGTTTTAGCTCTGGTATCATTCTGAGGAATTGTCAGCACACGTTGCTTACGATGAACTTGTTAAACAACATTGGTCTGAAAAGTTAGAGGCTTATTTAGTCTTCTGGCCTATTCGTGTGCACGTTCTAAACCTCAGTGAGCATGTCTGGAGCACAGAGTTCACACTCTACCTCACTTTGAAGCAGTTCAGTCTCTGATGAGACTGGCTATGTCTGTGCATGGCTATATGTCTGCTGGTGAAGGGAGATTGGTGTTTTTTGGGGTGAAGAGCTCTCTCCAGATGGATTGTTTGTCAACCAAGTCCTGTCCATTTCTTCCAGGTTTCATGGAGTACGTTAGTGTACAGGTCAGAGGCTGTCCTGCTCCACGATGGTAGGTACCACTCCAGGACATCGACGTGGACCAATTGAATGGAAAATAGGGAACCCCACAGATTTAGTGTTGATGAGGGATCTTCGTGAACTGACATTGGTCAGTTCCTCAGCAACATGATCCATTCATTTCCTCCTTCAGTTTGTAAATCTCACTGACAAAATCCACAGGATAGGATTAGGACCCAATAGGATTAATAAGGCAGACGGCGACAGTATTACATTTGGGTGTGTGTATTTTTCTGAATTTAAAGATTGACATAATATTAACAAAGAATAAAGAAAATTACAGCACAGGAACAGGCCCTTCGGCCCTCCCAGCCTGCGCCGATCCAGATCCTTTATCTAAACCTGTCACCTATTTTCCAAGGACCTACGTCCCTCTGTTCCCCGCCCGTTCATATATCTGTCTAGATGCATCTTAAATGATGCTATCTGAGAACACGTACGAACAGACTCCAAAACAGCTTCTTCCCCACTGTCACCAGACTCCTAAATGACCCTCTTATGGACTGATTTCATTAACACTACACCCTGTATGCTTCATCCGATGCCAGTGCTTATGTAGTTACATTGTATATGTTGTGTTGCCCTATTATGTATTTTCTTTTATTCCCTTTTCTTCTCATGTACTTAATGATCTGTTGAGCTGCTCGCAGAAAAATACTTTTCACTGTACCTCGGTACACGTGACAATAAACAAATCCAATCCAATCCAATCGTGCCCGCCTCTACCACCTCCGCTGGCAAAGCGTTCCAGGCACCCACCACCCTCTGCGTAAAAAACTTTCCACGCACATCTCCCTTAAACTTTCCCCCTCTCACCTTGAAATCGTGACCCCTTGTAATTGACACCCCCACTCTTGGAAAAAGCTTGTTGCTATCCACCCTGTCCATACCTCTCATAATTTTGTAGATCTCAATCAGGTCCCCCCATAACCTCCGTCTTTCCAACAAAAACAATCCTAATCTACTCAACCTTTCTTCATAGCTAGCATACTCCATACCAGGCAACACCCTGGTGAACCTCCTCTGCACCGTCTCTGAAGCACCCACACCTTCTGGTAATGTGGCGACCAGAATTGCACGCAGTATTCCAAATCTGGCCTAACCAAAGTCCTATACAACTGTAACATGACCTGCCGACTCTTGTACTCAATACCCCGTCTGATGAAGGCAAGCATGCTGTATGCCTTCTTGACCACTCTATCGACCTGCGTTGCCACCTTCAGAGTACAATGGACCTGAACTCCCAGATCTCTCTGTACATCAATTTTCCCCAGGACTCTTCCATTGACCGTATAGTCTGCTCTTGAATTAGATCTTCCAAAATGCATCACCTCACATTTGCCTGGATTGAACTCCATCTGCCATTTCTTTGTCCAACTCTCCAATCTATCTATATTTTGCTGTATTCTCTGACAGTCCTCCTCGCTATCTGCAACTCCACCAATCTTCGTATCATCTGCAAACTTGCTAATCAGACCACCTATACCTTTGTCCAGATCATTTATGTATATCACAAACAACAGTGATCCGAGCACGGATCCCTGTGGAACACCACTAGTCACCTTTCTCCATTTTGAGACACTCCCTTCCACCACTACTCTGTCTCCTGTTGCCCAGCCAGTTCTTTATCCATCTAGCTAGTACACCCTGAACCCCATACGACTTCACTTTTTCCATCAACCTGCCATGGGAAACTTTATCAAACACCTTACTGAAGTCCATGTATATGACATCTACAGCCCTTCCCTCATCAATTAACTTTGTCACTTCCTCAAAGAATTCTATTAGGTTTGTAAGACATGACCTTCCCTGCACAAAACCATGCTGCCTATCACCGATAAGTCTATTTTCTTCCAAATGTGAATAGATCCTATCCCTCAGTATCTTCTCCAACAGTTTGCCTACCACTGACGTCAAGTTCACAGGTCTATAATTCCCTGGATTATCCCTGCTACCCTTCTTAAACAAAGGGACAACATTAGCAATTCTCCAGTCCTCCGGGACCTCACCCGTGCTCAAAGATGCTGCAAAGATATCTGTTAAGGCCCCAGCTATTTCGTCCCTCGCTTCCCTCAGCAACCTGGGATAGATCCCATCCGGACCTGGGGACTTGTCCACCTCAATGCCTTTTAGAATACCCAAAACTTACCCCTTCCTTATGCCGACTTGACCTACAGTATTTAAACATCCATCAACATCCGTCATGTCCCTCTCCTTGGTGAATAACGATGCAAAGTACTCATTAAGAATTTCACCCATTTCCTCTGACTCCACGCATAAGGGAGCTTTACGCTGTATCTAACCCCGTGCTGTACCTGTCCTGGGAGTGTTTGATTGGATGTGTGCACTTTTGGAAGAGATCATCTTTCTAATGAACAGCCTCCAAATTGGCCACTATTTCTTACGATGGAACAGTGACTGTACTGAATGTTTTATTGGCCATGAGGTTATTTTGTATGCGGTGTTGTGAATAGCTCTATGAAAATGCAAATATTTCTTTTTTTAGCCGTCATGCCACTGTGCCTCTGTGTGGCAACAAGATTCTGATCAGTGGTGGGCATAATCTGGGTGGTGCCCTGCAGGATTTGCACATCTTCAATATAGGTATGGTACCAAGAGCTCTGTCACTTGTGCCTGTAAAACTGTGGGCTGGTTGTATTGAAAGCTGACCCTGGGGGGGGATGGGGAGCTGCTTCGAGGCTGACCTGGGGGGGGGGATGGGGAGCTGCCTTGAGGCTGACCCTTGGGAGGATGGACAATGGGGGCGATGGGGAGCTGTTTTGAGGCTGACCCTGGGGGCGATGGGGAGCTGCCTCGAGGCTGACCCTGGGGGCGATGGGGAGCTGTTTTGAGTCTGACCCTGGGGGGGGGGGGGGAGCTGCCTCGAGGCTGACCCTGGGGGGGGATGGGGAGCTGCCTCGAGGCTGACCTTGGGGGGGGGGGGGGGGGGATGGGGAGCTGCCTCGAGGCTGACCCTGGGGGGGGGGATGGGGAGCTGCCTCGAGGCTGACCTTGGGGGGGGGGGGGATGGGGAGCTGCCTCGAGGCTGACCCTGGGGGGGGGATGGGGAGCTGTTTTGAGTCTGACCCTGGGGGGGGGGATGGGGAGCTGTTTTGAGGCTGACCCTGGGGAGGATGGGAAGCTGTTTTGAGGCTGACCGTGGGGGGCTGACCCTGGGGAGGATGGGGAGCTGCCTCGAGGCTGACCCAAGGGGGGGGGGGGGATGGGGAGCTGCCTCGAGGCTGACCCTGGGGGGTGGGGTGGGGGGGGGGGGGCGTGGATGGGGAGCTGCCTCGAGGCTGCTCCCTCTCTTGTCACTCCAGGAGATCTGCTGCTCCATGGCTTTCTGCAGCGTCTGTTTGTATTTGTGGAGCCCTGATGGAAATCTTTATTTGCTGCTCCCGCTTAAAGTAATGGAGATGGGGGCTCTCCCAGAATGCAGAGAGCAAGCGAAATGGCTCCATTGACACTATGGAGCCAATGGTTCAGTTAGTTCTCTCTTTAAACTCTACCCCCAAATCCGATACTTTCCAATGGGAGACAAGCTGGTTTAGAACAGAAGAAATAGGAGCAGGAGTAGAGCATTCGGCCCATCGAATCTGCTCCGCCATTCAATACGATCCTGGATCATCTTGGGCTTCAATTCCACTCCCCACCCCTGAAACCAAAAATCTGTCCATCTCAGCCGTAAATATATTCCACGATGGAGCACCCACAACCCCCTGGGTTTGGGAATTCCATAGATTTACAGCCCTTTGAGTGAGAAAAATGTCTCCTAATCTTGAACAAAATGATGAACCCATTATCCTTAGACTATGACCCCATTCATGTTTCAATGAAATAACCCCTCATTCTTATCGACCCAATTTACTCAGCAAATTATTCAAATTGATCGATCAGGTCCCACTGGGGAACCACAGACGTGGAGTACTCCTTCTGAACCTGGGTGTTTGTGATTGCTTTGTTCTGATAGGGGACCATTCGGTCCCTCGAGCCCATTCTGCTACCCTGTTAAGTCACAGCTGATTGGTGGCCAGTCTGCATTGAGAGGCTCTGGTGCTTTCGATACCAAATGTCATTGTGTGGTCAGTAGCTTTTAATTCCAGATTGAGTTTAAGTTCCACCAGCTGCCGTGGTGGGATTTGACCCCATGTCCCCAGCGTGTTAGCCTGGGCCTCGGGATTACGAGTTCAGGGATATTACCCCCACAGAGCACCATCTCCCCTTGTTCCAAGAAAGGAGAACGATTTCTCCAATGAGATGGGCTACATAGGGACAAGGAGCGGAGAGGTCCATCCAGCCCCTCGAGCCTGCCCTGCCATTAATAAGATCACGGTGATCTGTCGAATCTGCATCCTGCAATAACCCATCGCCCCCCATAATCAAGAATCTATCCGCCTCTGCCTCAAAAATACTCAGACTCTGTTTCCACCACCTTTTCGGGGAGAGTTCCAAATGTTCATGACGCTCCGAAAGAATTCTTCTCATCTCTGGTCTAAATGGGTGACCCCTTATTTTTAAACCGTGACCCCTCATTCTAGGTTCTCCCACCAGAGGAAACATCCTCCCCCCATCCGCCCTGTCAATACCCCTCAGGATCTTGTACGTTTCAATCAAGTCGCCTCTCGCTCTTCTAAACTCCAGCAGGTACAAGTCGAGTCTGTCCGACCTCGCCTCAGAAAACAACCCACCCAATCCTGGTTTTAGTCTGGTAAACCCTCTCTGAACTGTTTCCAATGTGTCTACATCTATCCTTAAATAAGGATATCATACCTGTACACACTACTGCCAACGTGGTCTGCTAATGGTCACCAATCCTTTCTTGTTATCCTAGACCCCCCAGAATCAAAAGTGCATCTCCAAACAAACAGAGAAATCAGTGGAACGTTTCATTCTGACTGAACTCCCCGAAAAGGTGGTGGAAACAGAGTCTTGAGTATTTTTGAGGCAGAGGTGGATAGATTCTTGATTATGGGGGCGATGGGTTATTGCAGGGCAGGACTGACTGAAGGGTAGCACGGTAGCATGGTGGATAGCACAATTGCTTCACAGCTCCAGTGTCCCTGGTTCGATTCCCTGCTGAGTCACTGTCTGTGCGGAGTCTGCACATCCTCCCCGTGTGTGCGTGGGTTTCCTCCGGGTGCTCCGGTTTCCTCCCACAGTCCAAAGATGTGCAGGTTAGGTAGATTGGCCATGATAAATTGCCCTTAGTCTCCAAAATTGCCCTTAGTGTTGGGTGGGGTTACTGGGTTATGGGGATAGGGTGGAGGTGTTGACCTTGGGTAGGGTGCTCTTTCCAAGAGCCGGTGCAGACATGATGGGCCGAATGGCCTCCTGCACTGTAAATTCTATGAAATCTATGAAACTCGATGCTTTGTGGTACTCATCAACACCATGTAGTGGATAGGGCACTTTCTGGGCAGGTAGGATTGTGGGTATTATTGCCACCATTATTGATTGACTTTGGTTAACCAGAAGGGGTGGAGTCAAGAGATTATGCAATAATGCCTCCTGGGTTGGTGCCCAATCCGAGTTGGTGACTCCAAACGGGGACGCGATGTGTGCGCTGCCCAGCTGAGAGATCTGTGGAAGTAAAAAGGAATCCATCCAGCGACAACCTAAGCACAAAATGTAACCCTACCATTGACACTCCAGCCTGATGCACTGACTTTAAATCTAATCCTAATTCTGTTTCTCATATTTGCTCTTCCCTCTGCTTCTCTTTCCCCCCCCCCACCAGACACGTACAGTTGGAGCAGACTGTCCCACCACACACTCTGCGGGGTGCCACGAGCGGGTCATAGCCTGGTGTATCTGAACTCGAGTTTCTGCAGCACGGGATCCTGGCACAGGCTGCTGGTGTTTGGGGGCTCAGACGGTGCTGGAAAGTTCTATTGCGACACGTTGCGAGTCACTGTGGAACTTGGTGAGGACTGAATATTGAACCAAAATCTACAGAAAGACATTCCATGAGAGGGAGAATTGTCTCCATGCCTGCGAGCAGCCTGCACGGTCTGTACCTCACTATCAAATGGTTGAACAATCTGGCACTTAACATTAAAATTCACAGCTGGGTCCGTGTCTCCTTGTGTTAATAATCAAAGTTACAAACTTGAACCAGAGGGACTGGCTGAGGTAGCGGTCGGACACTCGCCCTCTGGGAGTTGAGACCAAGGGTGTAAGGGTTTTATACAAAATAGAGGGCAGCACGGTAGCATAGTGGTTAGCACAGTTGCTTCACAGCGTCAGGGTCCCAGGTTCGATTCCCCGCTGGGTCACTGTCTGTGCGGAGTCTGCACATCCTCCCCGTGTCTGTGTGGGTTTCCTCCGGGTGCTCCGGTTTCCTCCCACAGTCCAAAGATGTGCGGGTGAGGTGAATTGGCCATACTAAATTGCCCTTAAGTGTCCAAAAAATGTTAAGTGGGGGTTACTGGGATAGGGAAGGTATGTGGGCTTCAGTCGGGTGTTCTTTGTAAGGGCCGGTACAGACTCGATAGGCCGAATGGCCTCCTTCTGCACGTAAATTCTGATTCTATGCGATTTGTGATTCTTGGTCTGGTTCCTAGTGGGCGGGGGTAGGCCAGGTGTTTGCAACATGGAATTAAGTAACTGCAGAGCAGGAGGGGGAATTTTGCTTCATTTTCTTCAAGTTAACCATGTCTACATAACTGGCAAGGACAGAATTTATTGCCTGTTGGTTGTTCTTGAAGATGGAGGTCAACGGGTCCAGATATTAACAAAAAGACTAATTGAATGTTGGCCTTTATACTGACAGAACTAGAATACAGGAGGGTAGAAGTCCTGCTTCAGTTGCCCAAAGCCCTAATTAGACCATACCTGGAATTACTGAGAGTAGATCTGGGCACCACACCGTAGGAAGGATACACTGGCTTTCCCTGTCCTTTGCAGACAGAAGGAGCACATCCACACATTGCACCTTTTCCAACTAACCAAAAGTTTGTGGACAGTTATCCCCCGTTGACCAATCTGAGTCAACCTGCCTGATTTGAATGAAAGCTTTGCAGTTAATTGTTCCCTGGTGCATTCTCCATGGCAATGTCTCTACCAAACAGAGTCCATTTGCCAATCAATTAGCACACTTGCGCAGTATAGATTGTTGTCTTACGTTTCTTGCTCACTGTCCTGATGAGTGCACAATGAAAAGCTTCAACAGCATGTCTCTTTATTCAGCAAAACAATTATTGGGCAGCATAGTTTTACCCCTCCTCCGCCCTCGAGACGGTGGCGAGCTGCCTTGAACCATTGCATGTGTACTGTAGATTGTTTGGTGTTACCACCAAACCAGAGCATTAACCCTGGTTCAATGAGTGTCGGAGGGCATGTCATATCTAAAAATGATTTGCCAACCTGGTGAAGCCGGTGGAAACCCATGTTCTCCCCGTGTCCGCGTGGGTTTCCTCCCACAGTCCAAAGATGTGCCGGTTAGGTGGATTGGCCATGATAAATTGCCCTTAGTGTCCCAAAAGGTTAAGTTGGGTTACGGGAATTGGGTGGAGGCTGGGCCTTGGGTAGGGTGCTCTTTCCAAGGGCCGGTGCAGACTCGATGGGCCGAATGGCCTCCTTCGGCACTGTAAATTCTGTGATTCTATAAGCCACAAGACTACATACACACTAAAAAGTGGAGGCACCATGCCACAGCTCAGTAATCCCACAACCAGTAAATCAGATCGAAGGTCAGTAATCCTGTCACATCCGGTCATGAATTGTGACAGAATTAAGCATCTAGTAGGGGGAAGCATAAAATCTCCATCATTAATGGGGAAGGAGGCCAGCACATCAGTGAAAAGGACAAAACTGAAGCACTTACAACAATCTTCAGCCAGAAGTACAGAGTGGATGATCCATCTCAACCTCCTCCTGCGATCCACAGCATCACACATGTCTGTCTTCAGCCAATTTGATTCATTCCCCAGAAATGAAGAAATAACTAAAGGCCCTGGTACTGCAAAGGCTATGGACCATGTAACAACCCAGAAATACCTGGACCTCCAAACGTATTGTAGCCCTCGCCAAGCTGTTCCAGTACAGCAGCAATACTGCCGTCTGCCAATCTGAAATATTTCCTAGGCCTGTCTCTCCTCAAAAGTGAAGTTAATGGGGGAAACTCTCCGATGGTTGAAGTGATATCTAACACAAAGGAAGATGGTTGTTGGAGGTCAATAATCTCAGTCCCAGGAGTTCCTCAGGGTAGTGTCCTAGGTCCAGCCATCTTCAGGTGCTTCATCAATGACCTTCCCTGACTTGGAACTATATTGTCATTCCTTCACTGGCATTGGGTCAAAGTCTCGGCCTCCCTCAGCAATGTGTACCAGGATAGTGGCTCACCGCCACCTCATGGGCAATGGAGTGGGGAATAAATGCCAACCTGCCAGTGATGTTCATATCACAAGAATGACATTTTTAAAAATCCCCCCCCCCCCCGGCCAGGCTTCCTTTCCTTTTTCCCAGCGTTTCAGGGTTCTATTTCTCCTCCCCCCACCCCTTGTTCACACACACTCCAGGTTTTGTAGAGATTAGTATCTCCCATCCAGCCTCTTGCTTTTCTCACATCTCGCCACTTAATATTGGTTTTACAGCTCATTCTTCTTATGGATATTTATTTGTTCTTGGGTGTGGGCTTCTGTGGCGAGGCCGGCACTTATTGCCCACCTCCAATTGCTGAGCTGTCTTCTTGAACCGCTGCAGTCCGTGTGGTTATAGTTGACCCAGTTTCCTCCTTCACTTGCTTGTCTGTTATCTGTTTTGTTTTTTGTCATAGGCTGAACCTGAAATATTAATATTTTTACTTTCCTTGCAGATGCTGTCTATGCAGCTGAAACATGTTAGATTCCAGTAGCTCCTGTAAGGTTTTATTTGTCGGACAAAATAAGCATTACAAGATCATATTTTTTTCCTTTATTGATGGAACCAGTTAATGAATCAAAAGGATTTGAACAATACAAGATGGTGGGAGAGAAACTTGCTCCACGCAACCATCAAATGGCATGATGTGCAAATACATTGGGATAGTTGACAGCGATTGACAACAATAAAATTGACAAAAACATGGCCAAAAATCTGACCAGTAAAGGTCAGCAACAAGGTCAACAGAAACACGATTTGTTTTTAAGTGTGGACACATTTGTGTATATTTCAAACTAGAAAGAGTAGAACAGTGAATAGTTTGTAATCAATCATTTTTGAAAGTCTGAGCAGTTCCTTTTAATCAAACCCAGTTGAGAGGCTGTGCGGAGCAAGAGACCCCTTTTCGTCAAGAGATGGTTTAACCTTTGCTTCAGGGGTCAGGCGTGTCAGGTTGGCACGATGGGTGGCTGATCTTGAAGGCCTTGAGTTCTAGCAGGTTGTTATTGATCTTTTCAATGGTGGGGAATGGTGCCAGGTCTACCTTGAACCTGCTGTTGGGAGGATAAGGCAGCAGCTTGAAGTGACCGAGTGCATCATACCCGCAGCACAGATTGGAAATTTTCACTTCAAATGGGGCAAGACGGCAGAGCTTCTTCCAGTGAACTTCTAATGAGTTTTAGGTGGAGTGGAGGAGGGTGTGGGGTAGATAGCGGACATCTGACAGGTGGGAAGGATGAACAGTCCTCGCTCTCCCACTCACACTGCGACTAGTACATCACAACAGGTGATTCAGATTCCACAAACTCCAACATGATCATGGCCAGAATCTGCCTCAATCTTAAATCTATTAAGCCCGGCCATCTTGTTCTGGGATATATTGTTGTAGAAAACTACTCTGAACACAGGAAGTTCACGACCTTTCTGGCAAATGAGCAATAGAATCTCCCATCATGCTTCTGTTAGCTCCACATTTACACAAATTACAGGACCACAAAACCCACCCAGTCTTAAACCCTTTTCTGTTTCTCACCAGGGGCCCACATCCCTGGACTCTGCAGTGGAATAGCGGCACAGACCCGATCACAGCTGAGGTCCCAGGTAGAGGAGCCCAGACAGCACGGAGGAGCAATTGGACTGGGGAGTGATGTAAATGGGCATCTGGGAGGTATAAGGATTGCACTCCGATAGGAAGAAACCACAGCTGATGTGGGAGAGTTTGGATAAGTGAACCGCTTGTTAAGGGTTCATGGTTGGGGACGGGGGTGATTGGCGGAGAGAAATTAAACACAAGCAATAGGAACACTTGTTCCTGCCACATTACTGAATGCAAATCTGAAATGGACTTTAATGGCAGTGTATATTGGTTAGTACATTAAGTGGTGAGGTCTATAACCTGGTTAAGTGGTCTCACTGGGACCGTTACTTCAGTTTTATGCAGGGAAGTGACTGGAAGCCGAGAGTTGCCGCACAAAGCCTTACCTCACAGCGTTGTACACTTGTGGCACCAGGCACAGGTCTGCCATTGTCACCTAGAACACAATGGGCAGCGTCACGAGATTAAACCAAACAGAAGGTTCGGATAAACATTCCACAAGAAACAAACTTACATTTATCTAGCCCCCACCCCCGGTCACGTGTTGCAGTGTCGATCACCGCTCACACCTCCGGGTTACAAGGACTCCAGGGACTTGAGCACAAAGTCCAAGCTGTCACTCCTACAGGGTACTGAGGGAGTGCTGTACTGTCAGAGGTGCCATCTTTTAGACAAAATGTGCCCCATCTGCCTGCTCAGAGGACGTAAAGGAGCCCCTGGCACTATTTCTACCTACAATAGGAATGTCCTGGCCAATTTAACCCTCAAACAACATCAGGAAGGCAGGTCCCTGTTTGTGGAAGCTTTCTGTGCACAAACTGGCTCTGCATTTCCCACATTACAACAAGATCAGCTGTATAATGCCTTTAATACGATAATCATCCAAGGGGCTTTACAGGAAAGGTAACTTATGATCTAAATGGAGAGAAACTTCAGAGTGCTCCGATGCAGAGGGATCTGGGTGTCTGTGCATGAATCTCTGAAAACTAGTCTGCTGGTGCAGCAGGTAATAAGGAAGCAAATGGAA
This sequence comes from Scyliorhinus torazame, assembly GCF_047496885.1. Classification (NCBI taxonomy): domain Eukaryota; kingdom Metazoa; phylum Chordata; class Chondrichthyes; order Carcharhiniformes; family Scyliorhinidae; genus Scyliorhinus; species Scyliorhinus torazame. Next base: position 398,811,237 of record NC_092708.1, on the reverse strand, counting down.
TTTTGGCCTTTATAGCTAAAGGAAAACAGTAGAAAGGTAAGTACGTGTTGTAACTGTCCAAGGCATCGGTGAGACCGCACCTGGAGCACTGGGCACAGTTTCAGTCCTCTTATTTGAGGAAAGATGTAGTGACATTGGAGGCGGTTCAGAGGAGGTTCACTAGGTTGATTCCGGGGATGAGGGGTTTGTCGTATGAGGAGAGATTGAGCACTTTAGGCCGATACTCTCTGGAGGAAAGGGAGATAGAGAGGTGGAGAGGTTAGGGAGAGAATTTCAGAGCTTAGGGTCCAGTCAGCTGAAGGCATCAACACCAATATTGGAATTAAAATTGAGACTGCTGCATGGTGGTGCAGTGGTTAGCACTGCTGCCTCATGGCGCCGAGGACCCGGGTTCGATCCTGGCCCCGTTGACCAATCCGAGTCGACCTGCCTGATTTGAACAAAAACTTTGTAGTTAATTGTTCCCTCGTGTACTCTCCATGGCAATGTCTCTACCAGAGTCTCCCTGCCACAGGGCAGCACGATGGTGCAGTGGTTAGCACTGCTGCCTCACGGCACCGAGGTCCCAGGTTCGATCCCGGCCCTGCGTCACTGTCCGTGTGGAGTTTGCACATTCTCCCCGTGTCTGCGTGGGCCTCACCCCCACAACCCATGTGCAGGGTAGGTGGATGGGCCACGCTAAATTGCCCCTCAATTGGAAAAAAAGAATTGGGTACTCTAACTTTATTTCTAAAAATCTCTGAAGACAGGAGGGCAGGTTAACAGGGTGGTGAAAAAGGTGGTCAATCGAGGCAGAGATTACAAAAGCAGGGAGGTCGTGTTGGAGCTGTACAGAACTTTGGTGAGGCCACAGCTGGATACTGTGTGCAGTTCTGGTCACCACATTACAGGAAGGATGTGATTGCACTGGAGGGGGTGCAGAGGAGATTCACCAGGATGTTCCCTGGGATGGAACATTTCAGTTATGAAGAGAGGTTGGATAGGCTTGGGTTGTTTTCCCTGGAGCGGAGAAGTCTGAGGGGCGACCTGATCGAGGTGGACAAGATTATGAGGGGCCTGGACAGGTGGATAGGGAGCAGCTGTTCCCCTTAGTTGAAGGGTCGGTTCAAAGGGAACGCAAGTTCAAGGTGAGGGGCAGGGGTTTAGGGGGGATTGGAGGAGAAACCTTTTACCCAGAGGGTGGTGACGGTCTGGAACATGGCCTGGGAGGGGGGTAGAGGCGGGTCTGGAACACGGCCTGGGAGGGGGGTAGAGGCGGGTCTGGAACACGGCCTGGGAGGGTGGTAGAGGCGGGTCTGGAACACGGCCTGGGAGGGGGGTAGAGGCGGGTCTGGAACACGGCCTGGGAGGGTGGTAGAGGCGGGTCTGGAACACGGCCTGGGAGGGTGGTAGAGGCGGGTCTGGAACACGGCCTGGGAGGGGGGTAGAGGCGGGTCTGGAACACGGCCTGGGAGGGGGGTAGAGGCGGGTCTGGAACACGGCCTGGGAGGGGGGTAGAGGCGGGTCTGGAACACGGCCTGGGAGGGTGGTAGAGGCGGGTCTGGAACACGGCCTGGGAGGGGGGTAGAGGCGGGTCTGGAACACGGCCTGGGAGGGGGGGTAGAGGCGGGTCGCCTCACATCCTTTAAAAAGTACCTGGATGAGCCCTTGGCATGTCACAACATTGAAGGCTATGGGCCAAGTTCCAGCAAATGGGATTAGGTGGGCAGGTCAGGTGTTTTTCCTGCATCTCAATGGGCAGAAGGGCCTCTTCTGCAGTGTAGTATTTTGTGAAATGGGGCATCTGTGAGGGTCTGGAGGAGATAAGAGGGAGAACTTGTAGTGGTTTGAAAACGAGGAGGAGCTTTTAAAAAATTGCAGCATTCCTTGAGTAGGACCCAATGTGGATCAGTGAGCTCTGGGGAGACGGATGAGTGGGACTTGGGAGCAAATTAGGACACGCGTAGCAAAGCTGGATTGAGCTGAAAGTTTCTGGAGGATAGAATGTGAGACTCAGCCAGCCGGGCACTGGAATAGCCGAGTCTAGATGCAACACAGGTGTGAATGAGAGTTTCATTGGCTGATGAGCTAAGACAGAAGTCAAAGTTCGATGATATGTTGGAGCTGGAAACAGGCACTCCTGGTGGTATGAATGTACGGCCGGAAACCTGTCTCGGAGTCAAACACAAGAGCAAAGGTGTGAATAATCTAGTTTAGCCCAAGACACTTGGGAGTGGCGTGACATTAGTGGCGTGACATTAGTGGCGAGGGAACAGAGTTTGTGACGGGACCAAAGTCAATGGCGTCAATCTTCCTAATATTTAAATGGACAAAATTTCCATTTTCCAGTATTGGATGTCCAAAAAAAGTCTGACACTTTGGAGATCGAGAGGAGGTCAAGAGAGGTGGGGGAGAGGCAGAGCTGGCTATTATCAGCATCAATGTTCAAACTGATGGAATGATTTGAGATGATGTCACCAAGAGGCAGCATGTTGATGAGAAATAGGAGGGGGTCAGGGATAGATCCCTGGGGAGACACCAGAGGTAACTTTACCGGAATGAGAAGAGAACTCATTGCTGGTGATTCATTAACAACTTTATTCTCACCCTCTAGACGATGGTGGAGAGGCTTTGGAATAGAATGTGTGGTCAACTGTGGATGAGAGAGAACTATTAATGTCAGCTAATGTCGCAGCCAGGAAGTGAAATTCGGATCGACAGCGCAAGAGGTGGATCTAATCAACAAGATTAACTCAGAGAGGGGGACATAATAATAATATTCTAATAATATATCTATATGTATATATAATAATAATTTATTATTATTATTAAAGAGCGCAGAGAGCAATGGGTACATAATAGAAAAGATGCAAATTCAGAGTTAGGGCACAGTACTGACCCTCTGACAGTGCGGCACTCCCTCAGTACTGACCCTCTGACAGTGCAGCACTCCCTCAGTACTGAGCCTCTGACAGTGCAGCACTCCCTCAGTACTGACCCCCTGACAGTGCGGCACTCCCTCAGTACTGACCCTCTGACAGTGCAGCACTCCCTCAGTACTGACCCTCTGACAGTGCGGCGCTCCCTCAGTACTGACCCTCTGACAGTGCTCCACTCCCTCAGTACTGACCCTCTGACAGTGCGGCACTCCCTCAGTACTGACCCTCTGACAGTGCGGCGCTCCCTCAGTACTGACTCTCTGACAGTACGGCACTCCCTCAGTACTGACCCTCAGACAGTGCAGCACTCCCTCAGTACTGACCCACTGACAGTGCGGCACTCTCTCAGTACTGACCCTCTGACAGTGCAGCACTCCCTCAGTACTGACCCTCTGACAGTGCGGCGCTCCCTCAGTACTGACCCTCTGACAGTGCTCCACTCCCTCAGTACTGACCCTCTGACAGTGCGGCACTCCCTCAGTACTGACCCTCTGACAGTGCGGCGCTCCCTCAGTACTGACTCTCTGACAGTACGGCACTCCCTCAGTACTGACCCTCAGACAGTGCAGCACTCCCTCAGTACTGACCCACTGACAGTGCAGCACTCCCTCAGTACGGACCCTCTGACAGTGCAGCACTCCCTCAGTACGGACCCTCTGACAGTGCGGCACTCCCTCAGTACTGACCCTCTGACAGTGCGGCACTCCCTCAGTACTGACCCTCTGACAGTGCGGCACTCCCTCAGTACTGATCCTCTGACAGTGCAGCACTCCCTCAGTACTGACCCTCTGACAGTGCAGCACTCCCTCAGTACTGATCCTCTCTCTGACAGTGTGGCACTCCCTCAGTACTGACCCTCTGACAGTGCGGCACTCCCTCAGTACTGACCCTCTGACAGTGCGGCACTCCCTCAGTACTGATCCTCTGACAGTGCAGCACTCCCTCAGTACTGACCCTCTGACAGTGCAGCACTCCCTCAGTACTGATCCTCTCTCTGACAGTGTGGCACTCCCTCAGTACTGACCCTCTGACACTGCGGCACTCCCTCAGTACTGACCCTCTTGACAGTACAGCATTACCTCAGTACTGACCCTCTGACAGTACAGCACTCCCTCAGTACTGACCCTCTGACAGTGCAGCACTCCCTCAGTACTGACCCTCTGACAGTGCAGCACTCCCTCAGTACTGACCCTCTGACAGTGCAGCACTCCCTCAGTACGGACCCTCTGACAGTGCAGCACTCCCTCAGTACGGACCCTCTGACAGTGCAACACTCCCTCAGTACTGACCCTCTGACAGTGCAACACTCCCTCAGTACTGATCCTCTCTCTGACAGTGTGGCACTCCCTCAGTACTGACCCTCTGACACTGCGGCACTCCCTCAGTACTGACCCTCTTGACAGTGCAGCATTCCCTCAGTACTGACCCTCTGACAGTACAGCACTCCCTCAGTACTGACCCTCTGACAGTGCAGCGCTCCCTCAGTACTGACCCTGACAGTACAGCACTCCCTCAGTACTGACCCTCTGGCAGTGCGGCACTCCCTCAGTACTGACCCTCTGACAGTGCGGCACTCCCTCAGTACTGAGCCTCTGACAGTACAGCACTCCCTCAGTTCTGACCCTCTGACAGTGCGGCACTCCCTCAGTGCTGACCCTCTGACAGTGCAGCCCTCCCTCAGTACTGACCCTGACAGTACGGCACTCCCTCAGTACTGACCCTCTGACAGTGCGGCACTCCCTCAGTACTGAGCCTCTGACAGTACAGCACTCCCTCAGTACTGACCCTCTGACAGTGCGGCACTCCCTCAGTACTGACCCTCTGACAGTGCGGCACTCCCTCAGTACTGAGCCTCTGACAGTACAGCACTCCCTCAGTACTGTCCCTCTGACAGTGTAGCACTCCCTCAGTACTGACCCTCTGACAGTGCGGCACTCCCTCAGTACTGACCCTCTGACAGTGCAGCACTCCCTCAGTGCTGACTCTCTGACAGTGCAGCACTCCCTCAGTACTGACCCTCTGACAGTGCGGCACCCCCTCAGTACTGACCCTCTGACAGCGTAGCACTCACTCAGTACTGACCCTCTGACAGTGCAGCACTCCTTCAGTACTGACCTTCTGACAGTGCAGCACTCCCGGAGTACTGACCCTCTGTCGGTGTGGCACTCCTTCAGTACTGACCCTGTGACAGTGCAGCACTCCCTCAGTGCTGACCCTCTGACAGTGCAGCACTCCCTCAGAACTGATCCTCTGACAGTGCGGCACTCCCTCAGTACTGATCCTCAGACAGTGCAGCACTCCCTCAGTACTGACCCTCTGACAGTGCAGCACTCCCTCAGTACTGATCCTCTCTCTGACAGTGTGGCTCTCCCTCAGTACTGACCCTCTGACACTGCGGCACTCCCTCAGTACTGACCCTCTTGACAGTGCAGCATTCCCTGTGTACTGACCCTCTGACAGTACAGCACTCCCTCAGTACTGACCGTCTGACAGTGCAGCGCTCCCTCAGTACTGACCCTGACAGTACAGCACTCCCTCAGTACTGACCCTCTGACACTGCGGCACTCCCTCAGTACTGACCCTCTGACAGTGCGGCACTCCCTCAGTACTGAGCCTCTGACAGTACAGCACTCCCTCAGTTCTGACCCTCTGACAGTGCGGCACTCCCTCAGTACTGACCCTCTGACAGTGCGGCACTCCCTCAGTACTGAGCCTCTGACAGTACAGCACTCCCTCAGTACTGACCCTCTGACAGTGTAGCACTCCCTCAGTACTGACCCTCTGACAGTGCAGCACTCCTTCAGTACTGACCTTCTGACAGTGCAGCACTCCCTCAGTACTGACCCTCTGACAATGCAGCACTCCCTCAGTACTGACCCTCTGACAGTGCAGCACTCCCTCAGTACTGACCCTCTGACAGTGCAGTACTCCCTCAGTACTGATCCTCTGACAGTGCAGCACTCCCTCAGTACTGACCTTCTGACAGTGCAGCACTCCCTCAGTACTGACCCTCTGACAGTGCGGCACTCCCTCAGTACTGACCCTCTGACAGTTCAGCACTCTCTCAGTCCTGACTCTCTGGCAGTGCAGCACTCCCTCAGTACTGACCCTCTGACAGAGCGGCACACCCTCAGTACTGACCCTCTGACAGTGCAGCACTCCCATCAGTACTGACCCTCTGACAGTGCGGCACTCCCTCAGTACTGACCCTCTGACAGTGCAGCACTCCCTCAGTACTGACCCTCTGACAGTGCGGCACTCCCTCAGTACTGATCCTCTGACAGCAGCGTGCTCCCTCAACCTGGATTCTGCACTCAAATCTCTCGACTGATAATTACTCATGCAGAGAGAGCAATGCAGGGTCCACTAGTGAAATACTCACGTTCACCCTCTTACCACTTGACTACTGACTAGTCAGATTTCACTGAACGGTGGAACAAGCTGAAGGGATTAAATAGTTTACTCTCATTCCATTCCCCCACAGCAACATCCCTGAGTTATTCCCATTCCAATATCCCCGCAGCAACATCTCTGAGTTATTCCCATTCCAATATCCCCGCAGCAACATCCCTGAGTTACTCCCATTCCAATATCCCCGCAGCAACATCCCTGAGTTATTCCCATTCCAATATCCCCGCAGCAACATCCCTGAGTTACTCCCATTCCAATCTCCCCACAGCAACATCCCTGAGTTATTCCCATTCCAATATCCCCGCAGCAACATCCCTGAGTTACTCCCATTCCAATATCCCTGCAGCAACATCCCTGAGTTACTCCCATTCCTCTATCCCGCAGCAACATCCCTGAGTTACTCCCATTCCAATATCCCCACAGCAACATCCGAGTTATTCCCATTCCTCTATCCCCGCAGCAACATCCCTGAGTTACTCCCATTCCAATATCCCCACAGCAACATCCCTGAGTTACTCCCATTCCAATATCCCCGCAGCAACATCCCTGAGTTATTCCCATTCCAATATCCCCGCAGCAACATCCCTGAGTTATTCCCATTCCAATATCCCCGCAGCAACATCCCTGAGTTATTCCCATTCCAATATCCCCACAGCAACATCCCTGAGTTACTCCCATTCCAATATCCCCGGAGCAACATCCCTGAGTTATTCCGATTCCAATATCCCCACAGCAACATCCCTGAGTTATTCCCATTCCAATATCCCCACAGCAACATCCCTGAGTTACTCCCATTCCAATATCCCCACAGCAACATCCCTGTGTTACTCCCATTCCAATATCCCCGCAGCAACATCCCTGAGTTACTCCCATTCCAATATCCCCACAGCAACATCCCTGAGTTATTCCCATTCCAATATCCCCGCAGCAACATCCCTGAGTTACTCCCATTCCAATATCCCCGCAGCATCATCCCTGAGTTATTCCCATTCCAATATCCCCACAGCAAGATCCCTGAGTTACTCCCATTCCAATATCCCTGCAGCATCATCCCGGAGTTATTCAGGAGGAACAGGGGGAGGGGGAGAAAGAGGTGTGGGGGGAGGGAGAGCGGTTTGTCGATGGCAGTGGAGCTACAAGAGGCTCAGTGCCCTTCGGTTGAAATCAGCCAAGGCTCCTGACCACTTTCTCCTGCCCCCCCCCCCCCCCCCCCCCCCCGACTTTGTTCACTGAGTGAGAACAGGACTGGGCCTGGCAATTAATCCCTCTGAAGTTGAACGGTCAATGTTTAGACTTGTGTGAAGATTGGACTATCGGGACCCTTGGGACCGGAGCTGCCACAGGCACAAGCACCAAGGGAGGATGTGGGAGACAGTCCAAATCCGGTGACCTCTACCACCTAGAAGGGCGAGGGCAGCAGATCCATGTGAACAGCACCACCTGCAAGTTCCCCTCCAGACCTCACACCATCCTGACATAGAAATATCTCTGCATTCCTTCACTGACGTGGGTGAGAATCCTGCAACCCTCCCTAACAGCACTGTGGGTGTACGTACACCTCATGGTTTGCAGAGGTTGAAGACGGAGTCTCACCACCACCTTCTCAAGGGCAATTAGGAATGGGTAATAAATGCTGGCCTAGCCGCCGCCGCCCAGATCCTTGAACGGATAAATATCGAATACTCGATGAAGCTGCGTGTGCAATCGGGGTAGGAGCAACACCATTAGGAAATCAAGAAGCTTCATCAAAGCCAGCAAACCCCAGTGTGGGTGGGGTGTGGGGGCATGGCCAAAGTGACTTGACTTAGCACAAGATTTGCTGAATGTCCTTTACCTGGAGCAGGATCAGCTCATGAGAAAGTGGTCAGTTTTCGCCCTGAACTGTACAAGAAGTGAACAGGTGCCGGAATGTGGCGACTAGGGGCTTTTCACAGTAACATCATTGAAGCCTACTTGTGACAATAAGCGATTATTATTATTATTATTATTATTATTATTATGTGAAGACTGAGTCACCAATGCAAAATCATCTTATGCCATCCTAAACAGACCCACGGTTGTAAGGTTGCTCATACACACCTCATCACCAACACAGTATTGCCCAGCCGTCTGCTGCAGGAGACTCTCCAGAGCTGGAAAACAGGCAGACATTAGCAGAGCGGATAGAGCCGCACGGGCCCATGTTTATAATGCCCCTTACGTAGTCGTACGGTGTTACAAGAGCAATTATGAATTTGACACCCTGATGAATGTTGAAATTGATATATATTATATTTCAGATTTGTGGCAGTAGCGTATTAAAAACCCTGGTTTAAAATACATACAGGCAGTATGTCTGCTAAAACTGTAATTAAGGTGCTGTAAAAGAGTGAGGTAATCATTCAACCACTCACTTGGTTACAGATAAAGGGCGAATGGAATATTGGATTATTCCCTGGAGTGTAGATAATCTATTACGACATGTTTAGTCCTAGCTAAGCAGGTCAGTGGGATACAGATGATGTAATTAATGGGAGGTAGGGAAGGCTAGGGAGGAATTTCCAGTGCGTAGGATCCCAAGGCATGGCTGCCAATGATGGAACGATGGAAATCAGATATGTGAAACAGGACCGAGTGGGAGGAGTAAAAGAGATTTTGGAGTGGTGTCGGGGAGGTTACAGGGAATAGGGAGGCACAAGCCCAAGGAGGGAACTAAGGGAGAGAGTTTAAGAATTTCCAGACTAGGGCCTGGGTAGTTCAGCAAGCACAGGTGATGGGTGAACAGGGCATGATGCATATTAGGACAGAGGAAGTAGAGTTTTGGATGAGTTCCCATTGACAGAGGGTTCAAGATGAGAAGCCAGCAGGAGGTCATTGGAATATTCAAGGTTGGAGGTATCAAGGCATTGACCAGGTTTCAGGAGAGTATGGGCTGAAGCAGTTTTGGAGTTGGGTGATGTTAGAGGTGGAATGATGCTGGACGGGTTAGAAATGTGCACAGCACCTGTATGCTGAGCCTATGGGGTCGCCAGTCAGATCTCACCTTGGAAGCCACTGATAATGAAATATTGAGCCCACTGAAGCTTCTCGTCTCCTAACTTCTGCAACACATGTAGGTTCTGAAAGAAAAACAGAGAGAGCGAGTAAGCTGCAGGCACCAAGTACCAATGGTGAAATCCAACAAACCTCCTCCCGAGTGACCTGACCAGACCAAACATCTCAGAGCTTTATCAAATCTGCCCACGTAACCGCACAGAGGAACCTGCCGTCCTGCATACGATTGAGAGCACAAGGTATTCACCAGAAACGGGAACGAGTGACTGGTCAAGGCGAAGCCCTAAATCAACACGAGACCCCAAAAATTGGATTCTGCAACCAAAGGTCATACCTGTAGAGGCTGAATGCCGGATGTGATGTGGTCGGAAATCATCCGGACTTGGGCACGTTTCTTGCTATCCTCGGGGAGCAGTCGTGGTCCAGGCCTGGTCTCATCCAGATACTGGATTATCGCCAGCTAGCATCAGGAGGGAAAGTTACTGCTCAAACCAAATAACAGTAATGAAAACTACAAACTGATAAACGTTCCCTAATTCTATAAATAAAGATACTTGGGAATATTAGAATCCCAGAACAGACTCCAATAGGGGCTAGGAAACTGGAGTGAACCCCATTTGTAAGACTGCGTGGGAAGAATACTTTGTTCCAGGACCGATTGCACCAGGAAATAAGGATTTGGTATTTAATTTTGTTTTTGTTATGAATACAACATTAAACTCTTTAATTTTACAACCGGAAAGAAGACCCCTTGAACACTACTACTCAATTTCATTGACAGACTGTGGGCATCCCTGCTTAGGCCAGCATTTATTGCCCATCCCTATTGGCCCTTCAGAAGGTGGTGGTGAGCTGCCTTTTTTTTCCAATTAAGGGCAATTTAGCGTGGCCATTCCACCTACCCTGCACATCTTTGGGTTGTGGGGGTGAGGCCCACACAGACACGGGGAGAATGTGCAAACTCCACACGGACAGTGACCCAGGGCCGGGATTCGAACCCGGGTCCTCAGCGCCGCCGTCCCAGTGCTAACCACTGCGCCATATTGCGCCCATGTGAGCTGCCTTCTTGAATCGCTGCAGTCCACATGGTGTAGGTACACCCACAGTGCTGTTAGGGAGGGAGTTCCAGGATTTTGCCCCAGCGACAGTGAAGGAACGGCGATATGTTTCCAAGTCAGGGTGTTGAGTGACTTGGAGGGTTCCCCCAGGTGGTGGGGTTCCCGGGTATCTGCTGCTCTTGTCCTTCTAGACGGTAGAGGTTGTGGGTTTGGCAGGTGCTGTCGAAGGAGCCTTGGTGAGTTACTGCAGTGCATCCTGTAGATTGCAAAAATTGTGGGTCGCAAATGTCAGCCGGCGTGGGTCGCGAAGGTTGGCCGGCGTGGGTCGCGAAGGTCGACCGTCGAGGGTCTCGAAAGTGGATCTCAAGAAAAAAAGTTTGAAAAACACTGTTGTAGGAGGCACACATGGCTGCCTCTGTTCATTGTTGGAGGAATGGGTAGAAATCAAGCGGATTGCTTTGTCCTGGATGGTGTCGAGCTTCTTGAGTGTTCTTGAAGGAGCCAAGAGCACCAGAGGCCAAGATCATCCGAATCCACCTCCACTGAGCTGGCCATGTGCTTAGGATGTCAAAGCAAATCACCTTAGCCCAGCTCAAGGAAGGCTCCTGAACCAGGACAAAGGAAGCGCTTCAAGGACACCCTGAAGGCTTATTCAAGAACTGCAACATAGACGTCAACGTCTGGGAGATCCTTGTTCAGAAAAGACCTACTTGGAGGAACTTTCTGATCAAAGGGACACAATTCCTCGAGAACACCCGATGGCAAAAGAAGGCCCGGAAAAGGAACTTGGAAAAGGAATATCAGCGATCTAGAGTCCAAGGACTGATCCCACCCCACTGGAAACACTTGCCCAGTGTGTGATTGAAGGTGCAGCTATAGGATTAGGCTCATCAGCCACACTCACAGACCCATGACCAGTTAGCAAGTGACCGCCGAAGAAGACAAGTTGTAAAGAGTTGAGGGCCCAGCACTGATTCCTATGGCACACCACTGGTAAATTCTTCCGAACGAGAAAATTACTTATTTATGCCTACTCTCTAGTTTCCTGTTAGCTAGCCAATCTTCTATCCATGTCAAGATGTTGTCCCTACACCGTGAGCTTTTACTTTTCCACAATAACCTTTGACATGGCACTTTATTAAATGCCTTCTGAAATTCTATGTACAGTACATCCACTGGTTGCGAGCAGCATAATCAAACACCCCTTCCACCCGGCTTCCAACTTCTTCCATCGGGCAGGAGATACAGAAGTCTGAGAACACGCACGAACAGACTCAAAAACAGCTTCTTCCCCGCTGTCACCAGACTCCTAAATGACCCTCTTATGGGCTGATTTCATTAACACTACACCCTGTATGCTTCATACGATGCCAGTGCTTATGTAGTGACATTGTATATGTTGTGTTGCCCTATTATGTATTTTCTTTTATTTCCTTTTCTTCTCATGTACTTAATGATCTGTTGAGCTGCTCGCAGAAAAATACTTTTCACTGTACCTCGGTACGCGTGACAATAAACAAATCCAATCCAATCCATGTTACTTCTTCAAAAATGTGAATAGATTTGTTAAACCTAATTTCCCTTTTAAAAAAACCATGAAGCTTTTTTCGAAAAGGGACCATGGGTTGAATGGTCTCTTGTGCTGTAAGAAGATTCTATGATTCTAACATGATCAAATTTACTGCATTTTGTGGAATCTTGCAAAATGGTTAATATTTGTCTATAAAACAAAATTCACTGTACCTAAGCCGATTGAGGGAGGTTGAGACCCCCAATCTATAGTCAGTTATGTGCTGCCAATGATTGCTTTAAACTTGGATTCAGCACGGTAGCATTGTGGATAGCACAATTGTTACACAGCACCAGGGTCCCAGGTTCGATTCCGGCTTGGGTCACTGTCTGTGCGGAGTCTGCACGTCCTCCCTGTGTCTGCGTGGGTTTCCTCCGGGTGCTCCGGTTTCCTCCCACAGTCCAAAGATGTGCAGGTTAGGTGGATTGGCCCTGCTAAATTGCCCTTAGTGTCCAAAATTGCCCTTAGAGTTGGGTGGGGTTATGGGGATAGGGTGGAGATGTTGGCCTTGGGTAGGGTGCTCTTTCCAAGAGCAGATGCAGACTCGATGGGCCGAATGGCCTCCTTCTGCACCGTAAATTCTATGAAAAAATATTTGTTGAGTACAAGACCGGCAAAACTCCAAATTGAATATTTACACAGCCAGAAACAGGCCTTGGAATCCTGATCCCGGGTAACAACTGGAAAATGTTAATCAGTAACAGAAAATGAAGTTGTCTCTGCTTCCCCACAAAAACAAAAAACTTACCGACTGCGAGATAGTAATCCCATCAATAGAGAGAGCTGGAACCTGCTTCATGGGATTAAGGGCCTTAAACGAATCAGCATGCTACAGAGAGGAGGAGACAGCAATTAAAATATCATTTAACAAAGATAATCTCACAGTGTTAACACTCCCAGTACACTCCTAATTTGGCAGGATAAGAGCTGGGGCTGGCTGAAGGGGGAGCTGTGTACAGACTGTACTCTCCCCATCCCCTATGTCACCCTCCCTCTCTTCAGGCTCTCTCACTCAGATACCAAAGCTCAGCACAAGATAGTTCAGAAAGGAGAGGGCAGAAGTGGATGTTACACACACTCCTGAAAGTTTGTATAGTTAACCGACATTTTAAAATTATTTATAATAGATATAAAACAAGGCTGTTATAACATGGGTGTCGTAAAGCCACTGGGCCTGATAATACATTCAGAATTTTCTAAAAAAACCAAATGTTGTTTTGAGAGCTGAATTCTTGGTGGATGGCAGTGGGATGGAACTCCAATGGGACAGTATCATGACAGGTAGACGGCAGATCAGGTGGAAAAGGCTGAAAATGTACCTGCTGCCCCCCACCTTGAATCAGATTGACAGGAACCTGGTCATATGCGATTCCTTTGAAAGCAAGAGCTGAGTGTTTGGGGAGAGACAGGAGGAAAATACATTTTAGAAACTCCAAATACAACAAATAAGAAATTACACTTCAATTCCAACCATCACACAACAGCCCCCCCCCCCATAAACCACCACCCCTCACACATACCACCACCCCTCACATATACACCACCACCCCTCACACATACCACCACCCCTCTCACATACCACCACCCCTCACATATACACCACCACCCCTCACACATACCACCACCCCTCTCACATACCACCACCCCTCACATATACACCACCACCCCTCACACTCACACATACCACCACCCCTCACACATACCACCACCCCTCACACTCACACATACCACCACCCCTCACACATACACCACCACCCCTCACACATACCACCACCCCTCACACAGACACCACCACCACTCACACATACAACCCCCCCCCCCCTCACACTCACACACTCTACTGCAATTTCCAAACAGTCTTGTAGTCAGTTTCTCACCAATTCGCACTCTCCATGAGCAAGAACTCCTGAAGTATGTGTACAGCACAGGCTTGGAAAAGAAACAAGACAAAGGTAACAGTTAGAATCAAACCCATCAACACGGAATCTGCACTGGCTCTTGCACAGACACACACACATCCCAGCCCTGCATTGCTCCAATAATTATGCTGCCACTGCTCTCCAGATACTAACTTTAGATGTTGATGCCATGTTCCTGCTGCTCTCGAGTGGCTGGTCATCAACTCTCTCCGCCCTCTTAAAGACACAAATATGATTGTGCAACCAAAATTAGAATGAGGACTGGGGGTGGTGGGGGTTCTGTCATGAGAACCAGCCAATCAACCAGCCCAAAGTCCTTTTCCTCTGCACCTCTGATATTTGTTGGATGACGAGAAATCTTCCACTAGTCACTGATAGATTAAATGTAAGCAATTGAAGACAGGAACAGAAACTTTGGAATGTACAATAATAATAATCTCTATTGTCACAAGTAGGCTTACATTAACACTGTAATGATGTTACTGTGAAAAGCCCCTAGTCACCACATTCCGGCGCCTGTTCGGATACGCAGAGGGAGAATTCAGGATGTCCAATTCACCTAACAGCACGTCTTTCGGAACTTGTGGGAGGAAACTGGAGCACCCGGAGGAAACCCACGCACACACGGGGTGAACGTGTAGACTCCGCACAGACAGTGACCCAAGCCGAAAATCGAACCCGGGACCATGGCACTGTGAAGCAACTGTGCTAACCACTGCTACGTGCCACCCAACCATATCAGATTGTAGTAGAGACCTTGTCAACATAGATTAGACTCATGATTGAATGGATATGGAGTCAGGGGATTAAGATCATGTTCCTGTGAAAGATAAATACCAACAGGTTCTATTTGGACCCAATAGTCTGTTTCCATGCTACACTTTCGAATTGATAACATTTTTAAGGCAGCGCTAGATAGATTCTTGATTAACAAGAGGGCGAAAGGTTTTGGTGATTGGCAGGAATGTGGAGTTGAGTTTACAATCAGATCGGCCTCCATCTTCCTGCATGGTGGAGCAGGCTCGAGGGGCTCAGTGACCTCCTCCTGTTCCTAGTTCAGAAACTCTCCCACTGAAGCCCATCTCTCTGGTTCCCTAGCTGTGCAATGACTTGTGAGCTTCAACAAGACAGCAAAGAGAAAGTTCACTTATGTACTGCGAGCAAACAAACCCCCCTACGTGAGATGTAATAAATGCAAAAAATGGCAATTTCAGTAAAAGAAATAGAATTTAGAAAATTCACAGAATCTGGGGGAATTTTTTTAAATGGAGCCCTATTCAGTCTGTCAGAGACACAGGAACAGGAGGAAACAATTGAGGCACTCACGCTCGGCTCCGTAAATCAATTTGATCATCGCTGACCAGCATCTCAACTTCAATAATCTGACTTTGTGCAGTGTCCCTCAATACACGTACTGAACAATAATCCCCCCCCCCTCCCCCAGCATCCAGTGTCCCTCAATACACTTACTGAACAATAATACCCCCCCCCAGCATCCAGTGTCCCTCAATACACTTACTGAACAATAATCCCCCCCCCCAGCATCCACAGTGTCCCTCAATACACTTACTGAACAATAATCCCCCCCCCCCAGCATCCACAGTGTCCCTCAATACACTTACTGAACAATAATCCCCCCCCCCTCCCCCAGCATCCAGTATCCCTCAATACACTTACTGAACAATAATCCCCCCCCCCCAGCATCCACAGTGTCCCTCAATACACTTACTGAACAATAATCCCCCCCCCCAGCATCCAGTGTCCCTCAATACACTGACTGAACAATAATCCCCCCCCCCCTCCCCCAGCATCCAGTGTCCCTCAATACACTTACTGAACAATAATCCCCCCCCTCCCCCAGCATCCAGTGTCCCTCAATACACTTACTGAACAATAATCCCCCCCCCAGCATCCACAGTGTCGCTCAATACACTTACTGAACAATAATCCCCCCCCCAGCATCCACAGTGTCCCTCAATATACTGACTGAACAATAATCCCCCCCCCAGCATCCACAGTGTCCCTCAACACACTGACTGAACAATAATTCCCCCCCCCCCAGCATCCAGTGTCCCTCAATACACTGACTGAACAATAATCCCCCCCCCCCCAGCATCCAGTGTCCCTCAATACACTTACTGAACAATAATCCCCCCCCTCCCCCAGCATCCAGTGTCCCTCAATACACTTACTGAACAATAATCCCCCCCCAGCATCCACAGTGTCCCTCAATACACTTACTGAACAATAATCCCCCCCCCCTCCCCCAGCATCCAGTGTCCCTCAATACACTTACTTAACAATAATCCCCCCCCCAGCATCCACAGTGTCCCTCAATACACTTACTGAACAATCATCCCCCCCCCCCAGCATCCAGTGTCCCTCAATACACTTACTGAACAATAATCCGCCCCCCCCCCCAGCATCCCTCAATACACTGACTGAACAATAATCCCCCCCCCCTCCCCCAGCATCCAGTGTCCCTCAATACACTTACTTAACAATAATCCCCCCCCCAGCATCCACAGTGTCCCTCAATACACTTACTGAACAATCATCCCCCCCCCCCAGCATCCAGTGTCCCTCAATACACTTACTGAACAATAATCCGCCCCCCCCCCCAGCATCCCTCAATACACTGACTGAACAATAATCCCCCCCCCTCCCCCAGCATCCAGTGTCCCTCAATACACGTACTGAACAATAATCCCCCCCCCTCCCCCAGCATCCAGTGTCCCTCAATACACGTACTGAACAATAATCCCCCCCCCTCCCCCAGCATCCAGTGTCCCTCAATACACGTACTGAACAATAATCCCCCCCCCCCCCCAGCATCCAGTGTCCCTCAATACACTTACTGAACAATAATCCCCCCCCCTCCCCCAGCATCCAGTGTCCCTCAATACACTTACTGAACAATAATCCCCCCCCCGCCAGCATCCACAGTGTCCCTCAATACACTTACTGAACAATACTGCCCCCCCCAGCATACACAGTGTCCCTCAATACACTGACTGAACAATAATCCCCCCCCCAGCATCCACAGTGTCCCTCAATACACTTACTGAACAATAATCCCCCCCCAGCATCCACAGTGTCCCTCAATACACTTACTGAACAATACTGTCTCCCCCCAGCATCCACAGTGTCCCTCAATACACTTACTGAACAATAATCCCCCCCCCTCCCCCAGCATCCAGTGTCCCTCAATACACTTACTGAACAATAATCCCCCCCCCGCCAGCATCCACAGTGTCCCTCAATACACTTACTGAACAATACTGCCCCCCCCCAGCATCCACAGTGTCCCTCAATACACTTACTGAACAATAATCCCCCCCCAGCATCCACAGTGTCCCTGAATACACTTACTGAACAATAATCCCCCCCCCCCCGCAGCATCCAGTGTCCCTGAATACACTTACTGAACAATACTGCCCCCCCCAGCATCCACAGTGTCCCTCAATACACTTACTGAACAATAATCCCCCCCCCCCAGCATCCAGTGTCCCTTAGTACACTTACTGAACAATAATCCCCCCCCCAGCATCCACAGTGTCCCTCAATACACTTACTGAACAATAATCCCCCCCCCCAGCATCCACAGTGTCCCTCAATACACTTACTGAACAATACTGCCCCCCCCAGCATCCACAGTGTCCCTCAATACACTTACTGAACAATAATCCCCCCCAGCATCCACAGTGTCCCTCAATATACTGACTGAACAATAATCCCCCTCCCAGCATCCAGTGTCCCTGAATACACTTACTGAACAATACTGTCTCCCCCCAGCATCCACAGTGTCCCTCAATACACTTACTGAACAATAATCCCCCCCCCCCCCCCCCCGCAGCATCCAGTGTCCCTGAATACACTTACTGAACAATAATCCCCCCCCCCCCAGCATCCAGTGTCCCTCAATACACTTACTGAACAATAATCCCCCACCCCCCCAGCATCCAGTGTCCCTCACTACACTTACTGAACAATAATCCCCCCCCAGCATCCATAGTGTCCCTCAATACACTTACTGAGCAATACTGCCCCCCCACCAGCACCCAGTGTCCCTCAATACACTTACTGAACAATACTGCCCCCCCCAAGCATCCACAGTGTCCCTCAATACACTTACTGAACAATACTGCCCCCCCCCAGCATCCACAGTGTCCCTCAATACACTTACTGAACAATAATCCCCCCCCCCGAGCATCCAGTGTCCCTCAATACACTTACTGAACAATACTGCCCCCCCCACCAGCATCCACAGTGTCCCTCAATACACTTACTGAACAATAATCCCCGCCCCCCCAGCATCCAGTGTCCCTCAATACACTTACTGAACAATAATCCCCGCCCCCCCAGCATCCAGTGTCCCTCAATACACTTACTGAACAATAATCCCCCCCCCCCCCGAGCATCCAGTGTCCCTCAATACACTTACTGAACAATAACCTCCCCCCCCCAGCATCCACAGTGTCCCTCAATACACTTACTGAACAATAATCCCCGCCCCCCCAGCATCCAGTGTCCCTCAATACACTTACTGAACAACAATCCCCCCCCCCCCACCAGCATCCAGTGTCCCTCAATACACTTACTGAACAATAATCCCCCCCCAGCATCCACAGTGTCCCTCAATACACTTACTGAACAATAATCCCCCCCCCCCCGCAGCATCCAGTGTCCCTGAATACACTTACTGAACAATACTGCCCCTCCCAGCATCCAGTGTCCCTCAATACACTTACTAAACAATAACCTCCCCCCACCCAGCATCCAGTGTCCCTCAATACACTTACTGAACAATAATCCCCGCCCCCACCAGCATCCACAGTGTCCCTCAATACACTTACTGAACAGTAATCCCCCCCCAGCATCCATAGTGTCCCTCAATACACTTACTGAACAATACTGCCCCCCCACCAGCATCCAGTGTCCCTCAATACACTTACTGAACAATAATCCCCCCCCCAGCATCCAGTGTCCCTCAATACACTTACTGAACAATACTGCCCCCCCCCACAGCATCCACATTGTCCCTCAATACACTTACTGAACAATAATCCCCCCCCCAGCATCCACAGTGTCCCTCAATACACTTACTGAACAACAATCCCCCCCCCCACCAGCATCCAGTGTCCCTCAATACACTTACTGAACAATACTGCTGCCCCCCCCAGCATCCACAGTGTCCCTCAATGCACGTACTGAACAATAATCCCTCCCCCCCAGCATCCAGTGTCCCTGAATACACTTACTGAACAATAATGCCCCCCCCCCAGCATCCAGTGTCCCTCAATACACTTACTGAACAATAACCTCCCCCCCCCAGCATCCACAGTGTCCCTCAATACACTTACTGAACAATAACCCCCCCCCCCAGCATCCAGTGTCCCTCACTACACTTACTGAACAATAATCCCCCCCCAGCATCCACAGTGTCCCTCAATACACTTACTGAACAATAATCCCCCTGCCCCAGCATCCACAGTGTCCCTCAATACACTTACTGAACAATAATCCCCCCCCCAGCATCCACAGTGTCCTCAATACACTTTCTGAACAATAATCCCCCTGCCCCAGCATCCACAGTGTCCCTCAATA
Source organism: Scyliorhinus torazame (assembly GCF_047496885.1). Classification (NCBI taxonomy): domain Eukaryota; kingdom Metazoa; phylum Chordata; class Chondrichthyes; order Carcharhiniformes; family Scyliorhinidae; genus Scyliorhinus; species Scyliorhinus torazame. The sequence goes on along the minus strand of NC_092708.1, from coordinate 398,791,721 downwards.
CACTTACTGAACAATAATCCCCCTGCCCCAGCATCCACAGTGTCCCTCAATACACTTACTGAACAATAAACCCTCCCCCCCAGCATCCACAGTGTCCCTCAATACACTGACTGAACAATAATCCCCCCCCCTCCCCCAGCATCCAGTGTCCCTCAATACACGTACTGAACAATAATCCCCCCCCCTCCCCCAGCATCCAGTGTCCCTCAATACACGTACTGAACAATAATCCCCCCCCCCTCCCCCAGCATCCAGTGTCCCTCAATACACTTACTGAACAATAATCCCCCCCCCCCTCCCCCAGCATCCAGTGTCCCTCAATACACTTACTGAACAATAATCCTCCCCCAGCATCCAGTGTCCCTCAATACACGTACTGAACAATAATCCCCCCCCCTCCCCCAGCATCCAGTGTCCCTAAATACACGTACTGAACAATAATCCCCCCCCCTCCCCCAGCATCCAGTGTCCCTCAATACACTTACTGAACAATAATCCCCCCCCCTCCCCCAGCATCCAGTGTCCCTCAATACACTTACTGAACAATAATCCCCCCCCCCCGCCAGCATCCACAGTGTCCCTCAATACACTTACTGAACAATACTGCCCCCCCCCCCCCCAGCATCCACAGTGTCCCTCAATACACTTACTGAACAATAATCCCCCCCCAGCATCCACAGTGTCCCTCAATACACTTACTGAACAATACTGTCTCCCCCCAGCATCCACAGTGTCCCTCAATACACTTACTGAACAATAATCCCCCCCCCCCGCAGCATCCAGTGTCCCTGAATACACTTACTGAACAATACTGCCCCTCCCAGCATCCAGTGTCCCTCAATACACTTACTGAACAATAACCTCCCCCCACCCAGCATCCACAGTGTCCCTCAATACACTTACTGAACAATAATCCCCCCCCCCAGCATCCAGTGTCCCTCAATACACTTACTGAACAATAATCCCCCCCCCAGCATCCACAGTGTCCCTCAATACACTTACTGAACAATAATCCCCCCCCCCAGCATCCACAGTGTCGCTCAATACACATACTGAACAATACTGCCCCCCCCCAGCATCCACAGTGTCCCTCAATACACTTACTGAACAATAATCCCCCCCCAGCATCCACAGTGTCCCTCAATATACTGACTGAACAATAATCCCCCTCCCAGCATCCAGTGTCCCTGAATACACTTACTGAACAATACTGTCTCCCCCCAGCATCCACAGTGTCCCTCAATACACTTACTGAACAATAATCCCCCCCCCCCCCGCAGCATCCAGTGTCCCTCAATACACTTACTGAACAATACTGCCCCTCCCAGCATCCAGTGTCCCTCAATACACTTACTGAACAATAATCCCCCCCCCCAGCATCCAGTGTCCCTCACTACACTTACTGAACAATAATCCCCCCCCAGCATCCACAGTGTCCCTCAATACACTTACTGAACAATAATCCCCCACCCCCCCAGCATCCAGTGTCCCTCACTACACTTACTGAACAATAATCCCCCCCCAGCATCCATAGTGTCCCTCAATACACTTACTGACCAATAATCCCCCCCCAGCATCCATAGTGTCCCTCAATACACTTACTGAGCAATACTGCCCCCCCACCAGCACCCAGTGTCCCTCAATACACTTACTGAACAATACTGCCCCCCCCAAGCATCCACAGTGTCCCTCAATACACTTACTGAACAATACTGCCCGCCCCCAGCATCCACAGTGTCCCTCAATACACTTACTGAACAATAATCCCCCCCCCCCCGAGCATCCAGTGTCCCTCAATACACTTACTGAACAATACTGCCCCCCCCACCAGCATCCACAGTGTCCCTCAATACACTTACTGAACAATAATCCCCGCCCCCCAGCATCCAGTGTCCCTCAATACACTTACTGAACAACAATCCCCCCCCCCCCCCCACCAGCATCCAGTGTCCCTCAATACACTTACTGAACAATACTGCCCCCCCCAAGCATCCACAGTGTCCCTCAATACACTTACTGAACAATACTGCCCGCCCCCAGCATCCACAGTGTCCCTCAATACACTTACTGAACAATAATCCCCCCCCCCCGAGCATCCAGTGTCCCTCAATACACTTACTGAACAATACTGCCCCCCCCACCAGCATCCACAGTGTCCCTCAATACACTTACTGAACAATAATCCCCGCCCCCCAGCATCCAGTGTCCCTCAATACACTTACTGAACAACAATCCCCCCCCCCCCACCAGCATCCAGTGTCCCTCAATACACTTACTGAACAATAATCCCCCCCCAGCATCCACAGTGTCCCTCAATACACTTACTGAACAATAATCCCCCCCCCCCCGCAGCATCCAGTGTCCCTGAATACACTTACTGAACAATACTGCCCCTCCCAGCATCCAGTGTCCCTCAATACACTTACTGAACAATAACCTCCCCCCACCCAGCATCCAGTGTCCCTCAATACACTTACTGAACAATAATCCCCGCCCCCACCAGCATCCACAGTGTCCCTCAATACACTTACTGAACAGTATTCCCCCCCCAGCATCCATAGTGTCCCTCAATACACTTACTGAACAATACTGCCCCCCCCACCAGCATCCAGTGTCCCTCAATACACTTACTGAACAATAATCCCCCCCCCCAGCATCCAGTGTCCCTCAATACACTTACTGAACAATACTGCCCCCCCCCACAGCATCCACATTGTCCCTCAATACACTTACTGAACAATAATCCCCCCCCCCAGCATCCACAGTGTCCCTCAATACACTTACTGAACAACAATCCCCCCCCCCACCAGCATCCAGTGTCCCTCAATACACTTACTGAACAATACTGCTGCCCCCCCCAGCATCCACAGTGTCCCTCAATGCACGTACTGAACAATAATCCCTCCCCCCCAGCATCCAGTGTCCCTGAATACACTTACTGAACAATACTGCCCCCCCCCCCCAGCATCCAGTGTCCCTCAATACACTTACTGAACAATAACCTCCCCCCCCCCAGCATCCACAGTGTCCCTCAATACACTTACTGAACAATAACCCCCCCCCCCCCCAGCATCCAGTGTCCCTCACTACACTTACTGAACAATAATCCCCCCCCAGCATCCACAGTGTCCCTCAATACACTTACTGAACAATAATCCCCCCCCCCAGCATCCACAGTGTCCCTCAATACACTTACTGAACAATAATCCCCCCCCCCCAGCATCCAGTATCCCTCACTACACTTACTGAACAATAATCCCCCCCAGCATCCACAGTGTCCCTCAATACACTTACTGAACAATAATCCCCCTGCCCCAGCATCCACAGTGTCCCTCAATACACTTACTGAACAATAATCCCCCCCCCAGCATCCACAGTGTCCCTCAATACACTTACTGAACAATAATCCCCCTGCCCCAGCATCCACAGTGTCCCTCAATACACTTACTGAACAATAATCCCCCCCCCAGCATCCACAGTGTCCCTCAATACACTTACTGAACAATAAACCCTCCCCCCCAGCATCCACAGTGTCCCTCAATACACTGACTGAACAATAATCCCCCCCCTCCCCCAGCATCCAGTGTCCCTCAATACACGTACTGAACAATAATCCCCCCCCTCCCCCAGCATCCAGTGTCCCTCAATACACGTACTGAACAATAATCCCCCCCCCTCCCCCAGCATCCAGTGTCCCTCAATACACTTACTGAACAATAATCCCCCCCCCTCCCCCAGCATCCAGTGTCCCTCAATACACTTACTGAACAATAATCCCCCCCCCCCGCCAGCATCCACAGTGTCCCTCAATACACTTACTGAACAATAATCCCCCCCCCAGCATCCACAGTGTCCCTCAATACACTTACTGAACAATACTGTCTCCCCCCAGCATCCACAGTGTCCCTCAATACACTTACTGAACAATAATCCCCCCCCCCCCCGCAGCATCCAGTGTCCCTGAATACACTTACTGAACAATACTGCCCCTCCCAGCATCCAGTGTCCCTCAATACACTTACTGAACAATAACCTCCCCCCACCCAGCATCCACAGTGTCCCTCAATACACTTACTGAACAATAATCCCCCCCCCCAGCATCCAGTGTCCCTCAATACACTTACTGAACAATAATCCCCCCCCCCAGCATCCACAGTGTCCCTCAATACACTTACTGAACAATAATCCCCCCCCCCAGCATCCACAGTGTCCCTCAATACACTTACTGAACAATAATCCCCCCCAGCATCCACAGTGTCCCTCAATACACTTACTGAACAATAATCCCCCCCAGCATCCACAGTGTCCCTCAATACACTTACTGAACAATAATCCCCCCCCCCAGCATCCACAGTGTCCCTCAATACACTTACTGAACAATAATCCCCCCCCCCAGCATCCACAGTGTCCCTCAATACACTTACTGAACAATAATCCCCCCCAGCATCCACAGTGTCCCTCAATACACTTACTGAACAATAATCCCCCCCAGCATCCACAGTGTCCCTCAATACACTTACTGAACAATAATCCCCCCACCAGCATCCACAGTGTCCCTCAATACACTTACTGAACAATAATCCCCCCCCCCCCCCGAGCATCCAGTGTCCCTCAATACACTTACTGAACAATACTGCCCCCCCCCACCAGCATCCACAGTGTCCCTCAATACACTTACTGAACAATAATCCCCGTCCCCACCAGCATCCACAGTGTCCCTCAATACACTTACTGAACAATACTGCCCGCCCCCAGCATCCACAGTGTCCCTCAATACACTGACTGAACAATAATCCCCCCCCCCGAGCATCCAGTGTCCCTGAATACACTTACTGAACAATACTGCCCCTCCCAGCATCCAGTGTCCCTCAATACACTTACTGAACAATAACCTCCCCCCACCCAGCATCCAGTGTCCCTCAATACACTTACTGAACAATAATCCCCGCCCCCCCCAGCATCCACAGTGTCCCTCAATACACTTACTGAACAATAATCCCCGCCCCCAGCATCCAGTGTCCCTCAATACACTTACTGAACAATAACCCCCCCCCCAGCATCCACAGTGTCCCTCAATACACTTACTGAACAATAATCCCCCCCCCCAGCATCCAGTGTCCCTCAATACACTTACTGAACAATAACCCCCCCCCCAGCATCCAGTGTCCCTCAATACACTGACTGAACAATGCTGCCCCCCCCCAGCATCCATAGTGTCCCTCAATACACTTACTGAACAATACTGCACCCCCCCCCCAGCATCCACAGTGTCCCTCAATACAATTACTGAACAATACTGCCCCACCCCCAGCATCCATAGTATCCCTCAATACACTTACTGAACAATACTGCACCCCCCCCCCCCCCAGCATCCACAGTGTCCCTCAATACACTTACTGAACAATACTGCACCCCCCCCCCCAGCATCCACAGTGTCCCTCAATACACTTACTGAACAATAATCCCCGCCCCCCCAGCATCCAGTGTCCCTCAATACACTTACTGAACAATAATCCCCCCCCAGCATCCACAGTGTCCCTCAATACACTTACTGAACAATAATCCCCCCCCCCCAGCATCCAGTGTCCCTCAATACACTTACTGAACAATAATCCCCCCCCAGCATCCACAGTGTCCCTCAATACACTTACTGAACAACAATCCCCCCCCCCACCAGCATCCAGTGTCCCTCAATACACTTACTGAACAATAATCCCCCCCCAGCATCCACAGTGTCCCTCAATACACTTACTGAACAATAATCCCCCCCCCGCAGCATCCAGTGTCCCTGAATACACTTACTGAACAATACTGCCCCTCCCAGCATCCAGTGTCCCTCAATACACTTACTGAACAATAATCCCCGCCCCCACCAGCATCCACAGTGTCCCTCAATACACTTACTGAACAGTAATCCCCCCCCAGCATCCATAGTGTCCCTCAATACACTTACTGAACAATACTGCCCCCCCACCAGCATCCAGTGTCCCTCAATACACTTACTGAACAATACTGCCCCCCCCCCACAGCATCCACATTGTCCCTCAATACACTTACTGAACAATAATCCCCCCCCCAGCATCCACAGTGTCCCTCAATACACTTACTGAACAACAATCCCCCCCCCCCACCAGCATCCAGTGTCCCTCAATACACTTACTGAACAATACTGCTGCCCCCCCCAGCATCCACAGTGTCCCTCAATGCACGTACTGAACAATAATCCCTCCCCCCCAGCATCCAGTGTCCCTGAATACACTTACTGAACAATACTGCCCCCCCCCCAGCATCCAGTGTCCCTCAATACACTTACTGAACAATAACCTCCCCCCCCCAGCATCCACAGTGTCCCTCAATACACTTACTGAACAATAACCCCCCCCCCCAGCATCCAGTGTCCCTCACTACACTTACTGAACAATATACCCCCCCCAGCATCCACAGTGTCCCTCAATACACTTACTGAACAATAATCCCCCCCCCCCCCAGCATCCAGTGTCCCTCACGACACTTACTGAACAATAATCCCCCCCCAGCATCCACAGTGTCCCTCAATACACTTACTGAACAATAATCCCCCTGCCCCAGCATCCACAGTGTCCCTCAATACACTTACTGAACAATAATCCCCCCCCAGCATCCACAGTGTCCCTCAATACACTTACTGAACAATAACCGCCCCCCCCCCAGCATCCAGTGTCCCTCACTACACTTACTGAACAATAATCCCCCCCCAGCATCCACAGTGTCCCTCAATACACTTACTGAACAATAACCCCCCCCCCCCCAGCATCCAGTGTCCCTCACTACACTTACTGAACAATATACCCCCCCCAGCATCCACAGTGTCCCTCAATACACTTACTGAACAATAATCCCCCCCCCCCCAGCATCCAGTGTCCCTCACTACACTTACTGAACAATAATCCCCCCCCAGCATCCACAGTGTCCCTCAATACACTTACTGAACAATAATCCCCCTGCCCCAGCATCCACAGTGTCCCTCAATACACTTACTGAACAATAATCCCCCCCCAGCATCCACAGTGTCCCTCAATACACTTACTGAACAATAATCCCCCTGCCCCAGCATCCACAGTGTCCCTCAATACACTTACTGAACAATAAACCCTCCCCCCCAGCATCCACAGTGTCCCTCAATACACTGACTGAACAATAATCCCCCCCCCCCCCCCCGCAGCATCCAGTGTCCCTGAATACACTTACTGAACAATACTGCCCCTCCCAGCATCCAGTGTCCCTCAATACACTTACTGAACAATAACCTCCCCCCACCCAGCATCCACAGTGTCCCTCAATATACTTACTGAACAATAATCCCCCCCCCCCAGCATCCAGTGTCCCTCAATACACTTACTGAACAATAATCCCCCCCCCCAGCATCCACAGTGTCCCTCAATACACTTACTGAACAATAATCCCCCCCCCCCCCAGCATCCACAGTGTCCCTCAATACACTTACTGAACAATACTGCCCCCCCCCAGCATCCACAGTGTCCCTCAATACACTTACTGAACAATAATCCCCCCCCCAGTATCCACAGTGTCCCTCAATATACTGACTGAACAATAATCCCCCTCCCAGCATCCAGTGTCCCTGAATACACTTACTGAACAATACTGTCTCCCCCCAGCATCCACAGTGTCCCTCAATACACTTACTGAACAATAATCCCCCCCCCCCGCAGCATCCAGTGTCCCTGAATACACTTACTGAACAATACTGCCCCTCCCAGCATCCAGTGTCCCTCAATACACTTACTGAACAATAATCCCCCCCCCCCAGCATCCAGGGTCCCTCACTACACTTACTGAACAATAATCCCCCCCCCAGCATCCACAGTGTCCCTCAATACACTTACTGAACAATAATCCCCCACCCCCCCAGCATCCAGTGTCCCTCACTACACTTACTGAACAATAATCCCCCTCCAGCATCCATAGTGTCCCTCAATACACTTACTGACCAATAATCCCCCCCCAGCATCCATAGTGTCCCTCAATACACTTACTGAGCAATACTGCCCCCCCACCAGCACCCAGTGTCCCTCAATACACTTACTGAACAATACTGCCCCCCCCCAAGCATCCACAGTGTCCCTCAATACACTTACTGAACAATACTGCCCGCCCCCAGCATCCACAGTGTCCCTCAATACACTTACTGAACAATAATCCCCCCCCCCCCCGAGCATCCAGTGTCCCTCAATACACTTACTGAACAATACTGCCCACCCCACCAGCATCCACAGTGTCCCTCAATACACTTACTGAACAATAATCCCCGCCCCCCAGCATCCAGTGTCCCTCAATACACTTACTGAACAACAATCCCCCCCCCCCCACCAGCATCCAGTGTCCCTCAATACACTTACTGAACAATAATCCCCCCCCAGCATCCACAGTGTCCCTCAATACACTTATTGAACAATAATCCCCCCCCCCCCCACGCAGCATCCAGTGTCCCTGAATACACTTACTGAACAATACTGCCCCTCCCAGCATCCAGTGTCCCTCAATACACTTACTGAACAATAACCTCCCCCCACCCAGCATCCAGTGTCCCTCAACACACTTACTGAACAATAATCCCCGCCCCCACCAGCATCCACAGTGTCCCTCAATACACTTACTGAACAGTAATCCCCCCCCAGCATCCATAGTGTCCCTCAATACACTTACTGAACAATACTGCCCCCCCCACCAGCATCCAGTGTCCCTCAATACACTTACTGAACAATAATCCCCCCCCCCAGCATCCAGTGTCCCTCAATACACTTACTGAACAATACTGCCCCCCCCCCACAGCATCCACATTGTCCCTCAATACACTTACTGAACAATAATCCCCCCCCCCAGCATCCACAGTGTCCCTCAATACACTTACTGAACAACAATCCCCCCCCCCCACCAGCATCCAGTGTCCCTCAATACACTTACTGAACAATACTGCTGCCCCCCCCAGCATCCACAGTGTCCCTCAATGCACGTACTGAACAATAATCCCTCCCCCCCAGCATCCAGTGTCCCTCAATACACTTACTGAACAATAACCTCCCCCCGCCAGCATCCACAGTGTCCCTCAATACACTTACTGAACAATAACCGCCCCCCCCCCCAGCATCCAGTGTCCCTCACTACACTTACTGAACAATAATCCCCCCCCAGCATCCACAGTGTCCCTCAATACACTTACTGAACAATAATCCCCCCCAGCATCCACAGTGTCCCTCAATACACTTACTGAACAATAATCCCCCTGCCCCAGCATCCACAGTGTCCCTCAATACACTTACTGAACAATAATCCCCCCCCCAGCATCCACAGTGTCCCTCAATACACTTACTGAACAATAATCCCCCTGCCCCAGCATCCACAGTGTCCCTCAATACACTTACTGAACAATAATCCCCCCCCCAGCATCCACAGTGTCCCTCAATACACTTACTGAACAATAAACCCTCCCCCCCAGCATCCACAGTGTCCCTCAATACACTGACTGAACAATAATCCCCCCCCCTCCCCCAGCATCCAGTGTCCCTCAATACACGTACTGAACAATAATCCCCCCCCCCTCCCCCAGCATCCAGTGTCCCTCAATACACGTACTGAACAATAATCCCCCCCCCTCCCCCAGCATCCAGTGTCCCTCAATACACGTACTGAACAATAATCCCCCCCCCTCCCCCAGCATCCAGTGTCCCTCAATACACTTACTGAACAATAATCCCCCCCCCCTCCCCCAGCATCCAGTGTCCCTCAATACACTTACTGAACAATAATCCCCCCCCCCCGCCAGCATCCACAGTGTCCCTCAATACACTTACTGAACAATACTGCCCCCCCCCCCCAGCATCCACAGTGTCCCTCAATACACTTACTGAACAATAATCCCCCCCCAGCATCCACAGTGTCCCTCAATACACTTACTGAACAATAATCCCCCTCCCAGCATCCAGTGTCCCTGAATACACTTACTGAACAATAATCCCCCCCCCAGCATCCACAGTGTCCCTCAATACACTTACTGAACAATACTGCCCCCCGCCCCCCCCGCAGCATCCAGTGTCCCTGAATACACTTACTGAACAATACTGTCTCCCCCCAGCATCCACAGTGTCCCTCAATACACTTACTGAACAATAATCCCCCCCCCCGCAGCATCCAGTGTCCCTGAATACACTTACTGAACAATACTGCCCCTCCCAGCATCCAGTGTCCCTCAATACACTTACTGAACAATAACCTCCCCCCACCCAGCATCCACAGTGTCCCTCAATACACTTACTGAACAATAATCCCCCCCCCCAGCATCCAGTGTCCCTCAATACACTTACTGAACAATAATCCCCCCCCCCAGCATCCACAGTGTCCCTCAATACACTTACTGAACAATAATTCCCCCCCCCCAGCATCCACAGTGTCCCTCAATACACTTACTGAACAATACTGCCCCCCCCCCAGCATCCACAGTGTCCCTCAATACACTTACTGAACAATAATCCCCCCCCAGCATCCACAGTGTCCCTCAATATACTGACTGAACAATAATCCCCCTCCCAGCATCCAGTGTCCCTGAATACACTTACTGAACAATACTGTCTCCCCCCAGCATCCACAGTGTCCCTCAATACACTTACTGAACAATAATCCCCCCCCCCCCCGCAGCATCCAGTGTCCCTGAATACACTTACTGAACAATACTGCCCCTCCCAGCATCCAGTGTCCCTCAATACACTTACTGAACAATAATCCCCCCCCCCAGCATCCAGTGTCCCTCACTACACTTACTGAACAATAATCCCCCCCCCCAGCATCCACAGTGTCCCTCAATACACTTACTGAACAATAATCCCCCACCCCCCCAGCATCCAGTGTCCCTCACTACACTTACTGAACAATAATCCCCCCCCCAGCATCCATAGTGTCCCTCAATACACTTACTGACCAATAATCCCCCCCCAGCATCCATAGTGTCCCTCAATACACTTACTGAACAATACTGCCCCCCCCAAGCATCCACAGTGTCCCTCAATACACTTACTGAACAATAATCCCCCCCCCCGAGCATCCAGTGTCCCTCAATACACTTACTGAACAATACTGCCCCCCCCCACCAGCATCCACAGTGTCCCTCAATACACTTACTGAACAATAATCCCCGCCCCCCAGCATCCAGTGTCCCTCAATACACTTACTGAACAATAATCCCCCACCAGCATCCACAGTGTCCCTCAATACACTTACTGAACAATAATCCCCGCCCCCCAGCATCCAGTGTCCCTCAATACACTTACTGAACAATAATCCCCCCCCCCCCCGAGCATCCAGTGTCCCTGAATACACTTACTGAACAATACTGCCCCTCCCCCCAAGCATCCACAGTGTCCCTCAATACACTTACTGAACAATACTGCCCGCCCCCAGCATCCACAGTGTCCCTCAATACCCTTACTGAACAATAATCCCCCCCCCCCCGAGCATCCAGTGTCCCTGAATACACTTACTGAACAATACTGCCCCTCCCAGCATCCAGTGTCCCTCAATACACTTACTGAACAAGAACCTCCCCCCACCCAGCATCCAGTGTCCCTCAATACACTTACTGAACAATAATCCCCCCCCCACCAGCATCCAGTGTCCCTCAATACACTTACTGAACAATAATCCCCGCCCCCACCAGCATCCACAGTGTCCCTCAATACACTTACTGAACAGTAATCCCCCCCCAGCATCCATAGTGTCCCTCAATACACTTACTGAACAATAATCCCCCCCCACCAGCATCCACAGTGTCCCTCAATACACTTACTGAACAATAATCCCCCCCCCCAGCATCCACAGTGTCCCTCAATACACTTACTGAACAATAATCCCCGCCCCCAGCATCCAGTGTCCCTCAATACACTTACTGAACAATAATCCCCCCCCCCAGCATCCAGTGTCCCTCAATACACTTACTGAACAATAATCCCCCCCCACCAGCATCCACAGTGTCCCTCAATACACTTACTGAACAATAATCCCCCCCCCAGCATCCACAGTGTCCCTCAATACACTTACTGAACAATAACCCCCCCCCCAGCATCCACAGTGTCCCTCAATACACTTACTGAACAATAATCCCCCCCCCAGCATCCAGTGTCCCTCAATACACTGACTGAACAATAACCCCCCCCCAGCATCCAGTGTCCCTGAATACACTGACTGAACAATGCTGCCCCCCCCCAGCATCCACAGTGTCCCTCAATACACTTACTGAACAATAATCCCCCCCCCCCCAGCATCCAGTGTCCCTCAATACACTTACTGAACAATAATCCCCCCCCCCCAGCATCCAGTGTCCCTCAATACACTTACTGAACAATAATCCCCCCCCCAGCATCCACAGTGTCCCTCAATACAATTACTGAACAATACTGCCCCACCCCCAGCATCCATAGTGTCCCTCAATACACTTACTGAACAATACTGCACCCCCCCCCCAGCATCCACAGTGTCCCTCAATACACTTACTGAACAATACTGCACCCCCCCCCCCAGCATCCACAGTGTCCCTCAATACACTTACTGAACAATAATCCCCCCCCACCCAGCATCCAGTGTCCCTCAATACACTTACTGAACAATAACCTCCCCCCACCCAGCATCCAGTGTCCCTCAACACACTTACTGAACAATAATCCCCGCCCCCACCAGCATCCACAGTGTCCCTCAATACACTTACTGAACAATACTGCCCCCCCCACCAGCATCCAGTGTCCCTCAATACACTTACTGAACAATAATCCCCCCCCCCAGCATCCAGTGTCCCTCAATACACTTACTGAACAGTACTGCCCCCCCCCCCACAGCATCCACATTGTCCCTCAATACACTTACTGAACAATAATCCCCCCCCCCAGCATCCACAGTGTCCCTCAATACACTTACTGAACAACAATCCCCCCCCCCCACCAGCATCCAGTGTCCCTCAATACACTTACTGAACAATACTGCTGCCCCCCCCAGCATCCACAGTGTCCCTCAATGCACGTACTGAACAATAATCCCTCCCCCCCAGCATCCAGTGTCCCTCAATACACTTACTGAACAATAACCTCCCCCCCCCCAGCATCCACAGTGTCCCTCAATACACTTACTGAACAATAACCGCCCCCCCCCCCCAGCATCCAGTGTCCCTCACTACACTTACTGAACAATAATCCCCCCCCAGCATCCACAGTGTCCCTCAATACACTTACTGAACAATAATCCCCCCCAGCATCCACAGTGTCCCTCAATACACTTACTGAACAATAAACCCTCCCCCCCAGCATCCACAGTGTCCCTCAATACACTGACTGAACAATAATCCCCCCCCCTCCCCCAGCATCCAGTGTCCCTCAATACACGTACTGAACAATAATCCCCCCCCCTCCCCCAGCATCCAGTGTCCCTCAATACACGTACTGAACAATAATCCCCCCCCCTCCCCCAGCATCCAGTGTCCCTCAATACACGTACTGAACAATAATCCCCCCCCCCCAGCATCCAGTGTCCCTCAATACACTTACTGAACAATAATCCCCCCCCCCTCCCCCAGCATCCAGTGTCCCTCAATACACTTACTGAACAATAATCCCCCCCCCCGCCAGCATCCACAGTGTCCCTCAATACACTTACTGAACAATAATCCCCCCCCCCCAGCATCCAGTGTCCCTCAATACACTTACTGAACAATAATCCCCCCCCCCAGCATCCACAGTGTCCCTCAATACACTTACTGAACAATAATCCCCCCCCCCCAGCATCCACAGTGTCCCTCAATACACTTACTGAACAATACTGCCCCCCCCCCAGCATCCACAGTGTCCCTCAATACACTTACTGAACAATAATCCCCCCCCAGTATCCACAGTGTCCCTCAATATACTGACTGAACAATAATCCCCCTCCCAGCATCCAGTGTCCCTGAATACACTTACTGAACAATACTGTCTCCCCCCAGCATCCACAGTGTCCCTCAATACACTTACTGAACAATAATCCCCCCCCCCCCGCAGCATCCAGTGTCCCTGAATACACTTACTGAACAATACTGCCCCTCCCAGCATCCAGTGTCCCTCAATACACTTACTGAACAATAATCCCCCCCCCCCAGCATCCAGGGTCCCTCACTACACTTACTGAACAATAATCCCCCCCCCAGCATCCACAGTGTCCCTCAATACACTTACTGAACAATAATCCCCCACCCCCCCAGCATCCAGTGTCCCTCACTACACTTACTGAACAATAATCCCCCCCCAGCATCCATAGTGTCCCTCAATACACTTACTGACCAATAATCCCCCCCCAGCATCCATAGTGTCCCTCAATACACTTACTGAGCAATACTGCCCCCCCACCAGCACCCAGTGTCCCTCAATACACTTACTGAACAATACTGCCCCCCCCCAAGCATCCACAGTGTCCCTCAATACACTTACTGAACAATACTGCCCGCCCCCAGCATCCACAGTGTCCCTCAATACACTTACTGAACAATAATCCCCCCCCCCCCCGAGCATCCAGTGTCCCTCAATACACTTACTGAACAATACTGCCCACCCCACCAGCATCCACAGTGTCCCTCAATACACTTACTGAACAATAATCCCCGCCCCCCAGCATCCAGTGTCCCTCAATACACTTACTGAACAACAATCCCCCCCCCCCCCACCAGCATCCAGTGTCCCTCAATACACTTACTGAACAATAATCCCCCCCCAGCATCCACAGTGTCCCTCAATACACTTATTGAACAATAATCCCCCCCCCCCCCGCAGCATCCAGTGTCCCTGAATACACTTACTGAACAATACTGCCCCTCCCAGCATCCAGTGTCCCTCAATACACTTACTGAACAATAACCTCCCCCCACCCAGCATCCAGTGTCCCTCAATACACTTACTGAACAGTAATCCCCCCCCAGCATCCATAGTGTCCCTCAATACACTTACTGAACAATACTGCCCCCCCCACCAGCATCCAGTGTCCCTCAATACACTTACTGAACAATAATCCCCCCCCCCAGCATCCAGTGTCCCTCAATACACTTACTGAACAATACTGCCCCCCCCCCACAGCATCCACATTGTCCCTCAATACACTTACTGAACAATAATCCCCCCCCCCAGCATCCACAGTGTCCCTCAATACACTTACTGAACAACAATCCCCCCCCCCCACCAGCATCCAGTGTCCCTCAATACACTTACTGAACAATACTGCTGCCCCCCCCAGCATCCACAGTGTCCCTCAATGCACGTACTGAACAATAATCCCTCCCCCCCAGCATCCAGTGTCCCTCAATACACTTACTGAACAATAACCTCCCCCCCCCAGCATCCACAGTGTCCCTCAATACACTTACTGAACAATAACCGCCCCCCCCCCCAGCATCCAGTGTCCCTCACTACACTTACTGAACAATAATCCCCCCCCAGCATCCACAGTGTCCCTCAATACACTTACTGAACAATAATCCCCCCCAGCATCCACAGTGTCCCTCAATACACTTACTGAACAATAATCCCCCTGCCCCAGCATCCACAGTGTCCCTCAATACACTTACTGAACAATAATCCCCCCCCCAGCATCCACAGTGTCCCTCAATACACTTACTGAACAATAATCCCCCTGCCCCAGCATCCACAGTGTCCCTCAATACACTTACTGAACAATAATCCCCCCCCCAGCATCCACAGTGTCCCTCAATACACTTACTGAACAATAAACCCTCCCCCCCAGCATCCACAGTGTCCCTCAATACACTGACTGAACAATAATCCCCCCCCCTCCCCCAGCATCCAGTGTCCCTCAATACACGTACTGAACAATAATCCCCCCCCCCTCCCCCAGCATCCAGTGTCCCTCAATACACGTACTGAACAATAATCCCCCCCCCTCCCCCAGCATCCCTCAATACACGTACTGAACAATAATCCCCCCCCCTCCCCCAGCATCCAGTGTCCCTCAATACACTTACTGAACAATAATCCCCCCCCCTCCCCCAGCATCCAGTGTCCCTCAATACACTTACTGAACAATAATCCCCCCCCCCCCGCCAGCATCCACAGTGTCCCTCAATACACTTACTGAACAATACTGCCCCCCCCCCCCCAGCATCCACAGTGTCCCTCAATACACTTACTGAACAATAATCCCCCCCCAGCATCCACAGTGTCCCTCAATACACTTACTGAACAATAATCCCCCTCCCAGCATCCAGTGTCCCTGAATACACTTACTGAACAATAATCCCCCCCCCAGCATCCACAGTGTCCCTCAATACACTTACTGAACAATACTGCCCCCCGCCCCCCCCCGCAGCATCCAGTGTCCCTGAATACACTTACTGAACAATACTGTCTCCCCCCAGCATCCACAGTGTCCCTCAATACACTTACTGAACAATAATCCCCCCCCCCCCGCAGCATCCAGTGTCCCTGAATACACTTACTGAACAATACTGCCCCTCCCAGCATCCAGTGTCCCTCAATACACTTACTGAACAATAACCTCCCCCCACCCAGCATCCACAGTGTCCCTCAATACACTTACTGAACAATAATCCCCCCCCCCAGCATCCAGTGTCCCTCAATACACTTACTGAACAATAATCCCCCCCCCCCAGCATCCACAGTGTCCCTCAATACACTTACTGAACAATAATTCCCCCCCCCCCAGCATCCACAGTGTCCCTCAATACACTTACTGAACAATACTGCCCCCCCCCCCAGCATCCACAGTGTCCCTCAATACACTTACTGAACAATAATCCCCCCCCAGCATCCACAGTGTCCCTCAATATACTGACTGAACAATAATCCCCCTCCCAGCATCCAGTGTCCCTGAATACACTTACTGAACAATACTGTCTCCCCCCAGCATCCACAGTGTCCCTCAATACACTTACTGAACAATAATCCCCCCCCCCCCCCGCAGCATCCAGTGTCCCTGAATACACTTACTGAACAATACTGCCCCTCCCAGCATCCAGTGTCCCTCAATACACTTACTGAACAATAATCCCCCCCCCCAGCATCCAGTGTCCCTCACTACACTTACTGAACAATAATCCCCCCCCCCAGCATCCACAGTGTCCCTCAATACACTTACTGAACAATAATCCCCCACCCCCCCAGCATCCAGTGTCCCTCACTACACTTACTGAACAATAATCCCCCCCCCAGCATCCATAGTGTCCCTCAATACACTTACTGACCAATAATCCCCCCCCAGCATCCATAGTGTCCCTCAATACACTTACTGAACAATACTGCCCCCCCCCACCAGCATCCACAGTGTCCCTCAATACACTTACTGAACAATAATCCCCCACCAGCATCCACAGTGTCCCTCAATACACTTACTGAACAATAATCCCCGCCCCCCAGCATCCAGTGTCCCTCAATACACTTACTGAACAATAATCCCCCCCCCCCGAGCATCCAGTGTCCCTGAATACACTTACTGAACAATACTGCCCCTCCCCCCAAGCATCCACAGTGTCCCTCAATACACTTACTGAACAATACTGCCCGCCCCCAGCATCCACAGTGTCCCTCAATACCCTTACTGAACAATAATCCCCCACCCCCGAGCATCCAGTGTCCCTGAATACACTTACTGAACAATACTGCCCCTCCCAGCATCCAGTGTCCCTCAATACACTTACTGAACAAGAACCTCCCCCCACCCAGCATCCAGTGTCCCTCAATACACTTACTGAACAATAATCCCCCCCCCACCAGCATCCAGTGTCCCTCAATACACTTACTGAACAATAATCCCCGCCCCCACCAGCATCCACAGTGTCCCTCAATACACTTACTGAACAGTAATCCCCCCCCAGCATCCATAGTGTCCCTCAATACACTTACTGAACAATAATCCCCCCCCACCAGCATCCACAGTGTCCCTCAATACACTTACTGAACAATAATCCCCCCCCCCAGCATCCACAGTGTCCCTCAATACACTTACTGAACAATAATCCCCGCCCCCAGCATCCAGTGTCCCTCAATACACTTACTGAACAATAATCCCCCCCCCCAGCATCCAGTATCCCTCAATACACTTACTGAACAATAATCCCCCCCCACCAGCATCCACAGTGTCCCTCAATACACTTACTGAACAATAATCCCCCCCCAGCATCCACAGTGTCCCTCAATACACTTACTGAACAATAACCCCCCCCCAGCATCCACAGTGTCCCTCAATACACTTACTGAACAATAATCCCCCCCCCCAGCATCCAGTGTCCCTCAATACACTGACTGAACAATAACCCCCCCCCAGCATCCAGTGTCCCTGAATACACTGACTGAACAATGCTGCCCCCCCCCAGCATCCACAGTGTCCCTCAATACACTTACTGAACAATAATCCCCCCCCCCAGCATCCAGTGTCCCTCAATACACTTACTGAACAATAATCCCCCCCCCCCCAGCATCCAGTGTCCCTCAATACACTTACTGAACAATAATCCCCCCCCCAGCATCCACAGTGTCCCTCAATACAATTACTGAACAATACTGCCCCACCCCCAGCATCCATAGTGTCCCTCAATACACTTACTGAACAATACTGCACCCCCCCCCAGCATCCACAGTGTCCCTCAATACACTTACTGAACAATACTGCACCCCCCCCCCCAGCATCCACAGTGTCCCTCAATACACTTACTGAACAATAATCCCCCCCCACCCAGCATCCAGTGTCCCTCAATACACTTACTGAACAATAACCTCCCCCCACCCAGCATCCAGTGTCCCTCAACACACTTACTGAACAATAATCCCCGCCCCCACCAGCATCCACAGTGTCCCTCAATACACTTACTGAACAATACTGCCCCCCCCACCAGCATCCAGTGTCCCTCAATACACTTACTGAACAATAATCCCCCCCCCCCAGCATCCAGTGTCCCTCAATACACTTACTGAACAGTACTGCCCCCCCCCCCACAGCATCCACATTGTCCCTCAATACACTTACTGAACAATAATCCCCCCCCCCAGCATCCACAGTGTCCCTCAATACACTTACTGAACAACAATCCCCCCCCCCACCAGCATCCAGTGTCCCTCAATACACTTACTGAACAATACTGCTGCCCCCCCCAGCATCCACAGTGTCCCTCAATGCACGTACTGAACAATAATCCCTCCCCCCCAGCATCCAGTGTCCCTCAATACACTTACTGAACAATAACCTCCCCCCCCCCAGCATCCACAGTGTCCCTCAATACACTTACTGAACAATAACCCCCCCCCCCCCCCAGCATCCAGTGTCCCTCACTACACTTACTGAACAATAATCCCCCCCCAGCATCCACAGTGTCCCTCAATACACTTACGGAACAATAATCCCCCCCAGCATCCACAGTGTCCCTCAATACACTTACTGAACAATAATCCCCCTGCCCCAGCATCCACAGTGTCCCTCAATACACTTACTGAACAATAATCCCCCCCCCAACATCCACAGTGTCCCTCAATACACTTACTGAACAATAAACCCTCCCCCCCAGCATCCACAGTGTCCCTCAATACACTGACTGAACAATAATCCCCCCCCCTCCCCCAGCATCCAGTGTCCCTCAATACACGTACTGAACAATAATCCCCCCCCCTCCCCCAGCATCCAGTGTCCCTCAATACACGTACTGAACAATAATCCCCCCCCCTCCCCCAGCATCCAGTGTCCCTCAATACACGTACTGAACAATAATCCCCCCCCCCCCAGCATCCAGTGTCCCTCAATACACTTACTGAACAATAATCCCCCCCCCCTCCCCCAGCATCCAGTGTCCCTCAATACACTTACTGAACAATAATCCCCCCCCCCCGCCAGCATCCACAGTGTCCCTCAATACACTTACTGAACAATACTGCCCCCCCCCCCCAGC
Source organism: Scyliorhinus torazame (assembly GCF_047496885.1). Classification (NCBI taxonomy): domain Eukaryota; kingdom Metazoa; phylum Chordata; class Chondrichthyes; order Carcharhiniformes; family Scyliorhinidae; genus Scyliorhinus; species Scyliorhinus torazame. Next base: position 398,771,758 of record NC_092708.1, on the reverse strand, counting down.
ATCCACAGTGTCCCTCAATACACTTACTGAACAATAATCCCCCCCCAGCATCCACAGTGTCCCTCAATACACTTACTGAACAATAATCCCCCTCCCAGCATCCAGTGTCCCTGAATACACTTACTGAACAATAATCCCCCCCCCAGCATCCACAGTGTCCCTCAATACACTTACTGAACAATACTGCCCCCCACCCCCCCCCGCAGCATCCAGTGTCCCTGAATACACTTACTGAACAATACTGTCTCCCCCCAGCATCCACAGTGTCCCTCAATACACTTACTGAACAATAATCCCCCCCCCCCCCCCCGCAGCATCCAGTGTCCCTGAATACACTTACTGAACAATACTGCCCCTCCCAGCATCCAGTGTCCCTCAATACACTTACTGAACAATAACCTCCCCCCACCCAGCATCCACAGTGTCCCTCAATACACTTACTGAACAATAATCCCCCCCCCCCAGCATCCAGTGTTCCTCAATACACTTACTGAACAATAATCCCCCCCCCCCAGCATCCACAGTGTCCCTCAATACACTTACTGAACAATAATCCCCCCCCCAGCATCCACAGTGTCCCTCAATACACTTACTGAACAATACTGCCCCCCCCCAGCATCCACAGTGTCCCTCAATACACTTACTGAACAATACTGCCCCCCCCCCAGCATCCACAGTGTCCCTCAATATACTGACTGAACAATAATCCCCCTCCCAGCATCCAGTGTCCCTGAATACACTTACTGAACAATACTGTCTCCCCCCAGCATCCACAGTGTCCCTCAATACACTTACTGAACAATAATCCCCCCCCCCGCAGCATCCAGTGTCCCTGAATACACTTACTGAACAATACTGCCCCTCCCAGCATCCAGTGTCCCTCAATACACTTACTGAACAATAATCCCCCCCCCCAGCATCCAGTGTCCCTCACTACACTTACTGAACAATAATCCCCCCCCCAGCATCCACAGTGTCCCTCAATACACTTACTGAACAATAATCCCCCACCCCCCCAGCATCCAGTGTCCCTCACTACACTTACTGAACAATAATCCCCCCCCCAGCATCCATAGTGTCCCTCAATACACTTACTGACCAATAATCCCCCCCCAGCATCCATAGTGTCCCTCAATACACTTACTGAACAATACTGCCCCCCCCAAGCATCCACAGTGTCCCTCAATACACTTACTGAACAATAATCCCCCCCCCCCGAGCATCCAGTGTCCCTCAATACACTTACTGAACAATACTGCCCCCCCCCCACCAGCATCCACAGTGTCCCTCAATACACTTACTGAACAATAATCCCCGCCCCCCAGCATCCAGTGTCCCTCAATACACTTACTGAACAATAATCCCCCACCAGCATCCACAGTGTCCCTCAATACACTTACTGAACAATAATCCCCACCCCCCAGCATCCAGTGTCCCTCAATACACTTACTGAACAATAATCCCCCCCCCCCGAGCATCCAGTGTCCCTGAATACACTTACTGAACAATACTGCCCCTCCCCCCAAGCATCCACAGTGTCCCTCAATACACTTACTGAACAATACTGCCCGCCCCCAGCATCCACAGTGTCCCTCAATACACTTACTGAACAATAATCCCCCCCCCCCGAGCATCCAGTGTCCCTGAATACACTTACTGAACAATACTGCCCCTCCCAGCATCCAGTGTCCCTCAATACACTTACTGAACAAGAACCTCCCCCCACCCAGCATCCAGTGTCCCTCAATACACTTACTGAACAATAATCCCCCCCCCACCAGCATCCAGTGTCCCTCAATACACTTACTGAACAATAATCCCCGCCCCCACCAGCATCCACAGTGTCCCTCAATACACTTACTGAACAATAATCCCCCCCACCAGCATCCACAGTGTCCCTCAATACACTTACTGAACAATAATCCCCCCCCCAGCATCCACAGTGTCCCTCAATACACTGACTGAACAATAATCCCCCCCCAGCATCCAGTGTCCCTGAATACACTTACTGAACAATAATCCCCCCCCACCAGCATCCACAGTGTCCCTCAATACACTTACTGAACAATAATCCCCCCCCACCAGCATCCACAGTGTCCCTCAATACACTTACTGAACAATAATCCCCCCCCCAGCATCCACAGTGTCCCTCAATACACTTACTGAACAATACTGCCCCCCCCCCAGCATCCACAGTGTCCCTCAATACACTTACTGAACAATAATCCCCGCCCCCAGCATCCAGTGTCCCTCAATACACTTACTGAACAATAATCCCCCCCCCCCAGCATCCAGTGTCCCTCAATACACTTACTGAACAATAATCCCCCCCCCAGCATCCACAGTGTCCCTCAATACACTTACTGAACAATAACCCCCCCCCAGCATCCACAGTGTCCCTCAATACACTTACTGAACAATAATCCCCCCCCCCAGCATCCAGTGTCCCTCAATACACTGACTGAACAATAACCCCCCCCCAGCATCCAGTGTCCCTGAATACACTGACTGAACAATGCTGCCCCCCCCCCCAGCATCCACAGTGTCCCTCAATACACTTACTGAACAATACTGCCCCCCCACTCCAGCATCCACAGTGTCCCTCAATACACTTACTGAACAATAATCCCCCCCCCCCCCAGCATCCAGTGTCCCTCAATACACTTACTGAACAATAATCCGCCCCCCCCCCAGCATCCAGTGTCCCTCAATACACTTACTGAACAATAATCCCCCCCCCAGCATCCACAGTGTCCCTCAATACACTTACTGAACAATAACCCCCCCCCCAGCATCCACAGTGTCCCTCAATACACTTACTGAACAATAATCCCCCCCCCCAGCATCCAGTGTCCCTCAATACACTGACTGAACAATAACCCCCCCCCAGCATCCAGTGTCCCTGAATACACTGACTGAACAATGCTGCCCCCCCCCAGCATCCACAGTGTCCCTCAATACACTTACTGAACAATACTGCCCCCCCACTCCAGCATCCACAGTGTCCCTCAATACACTTACTGAACAATAATCCCCCCCCCCCCAGCATCCAGTGTCCCTCAATACACTTACTGAACAATAATCCCCCCCCCCCAGCATCCAGTGTCCCTCAATACACTGACTGAACAATAATCCCCCCCCCAGCATCCACAGTGTCCCTCAATACACTCTCTGAACAATACTGCCCCCCCCCCAGCATCCAGTGTCCCTCAATACACTTACTGAACAATAATCCCCCCCCCAGCATCCACAGTGTCCCTCAATACACTCTCTGAACAATACTGCCCCCCCCAGCATCCACAGTGTCCCTCAATACAATTACTGAACAAGACTGCCCCACCCCCAGCATCCATAGTGTCCCTCAATACACTTACTGAACAATATTGCACCCCCCCCCCAGCATCCACAGTGTCCCTCAATACACTTACTGAACAATACTGCACCCCCCCCCCCCCCAGCATCCACAGTGTCCCTCAATACACTTACTGAGCAATACTGCCCCACCCCCAGCATCCACAGTGTCCCTCAATACACTTACTGAACAATACTGCCCCCCCCACCAGCATCCAGTGTCCCTCAATACACTTACTGAACAACAATCCCCCCCCCCCCCGAGCATCCAGTGTCCCTCAATACACTTACTGAACAACAATCCCCCCCCCCCCACCAGCATCCAGTGTCCCTCAATACACTTACTGAACAATAATCCCCCCCCACCAGCATCCACAGTGTCCCTCAATACACTTACTGAACAATAATCCCCCCCCCAGCATCCACAGTGTCCCTCAATACACTTACCGAACAATAATCCCCCCCCCCCAGCATCCAGTGTTCCTCAATACACTTACTGAACAATACTGTCTCCCCCCAGCATCCACAGTGTCCCTCAATACACTTACTGAACAATAATCCCCCCCCCAGCATCCACAGTGTCCCTCAATACACTTACTGAACAATACTGCCCCCCGCCCCCCCCCGCAGCATCCAGTGTCCCTGAATACACTTACTGAACAATACTGTCTCCCCCCAGCATCCACAGTGTCCCTCAATACACTTACTGAACAATAATCCCCCCCCCCCGCAGCATCCAGTGTCCCTGAATACACTTACTGAACAATACTGCCCCTCCCAGCATCCAGTGTCCCTCAATACACTTACTGAACAATAACCTCCCCCCACCCAGCATCCACAGTGTCCCTCAATACACTTACTGAACAATAATCCCCCCCCCAGCATCCAGTGTCCCTCAATACACTTACTGAACAATAATCCCCCCCCCCCAGCATCCACAGTGTCCCTCAATACACTTACTGAACAATAATTCCCCCCCCCCAGCATCCACAGTGTCCCTCAATACACTTACTGAACAATACTGCCCCCCCCCCAGCATCCACAGTGTCCCTCAATACACTTACTGAACAATAATCCCCCCCCAGCATCCACAGTGTCCCTCAATATACTGACTGAACAATAATCCCCCTCCCAGCATCCAGTGTCCCTGAATACACTTACTGAACAATACTGTCTCCCCCCAGCATCCACAGTGTCCCTCAATACACTTACTGAACAATAATCCCCCCCCCCCGCAGCATCCAGTGTCCCTGAATACACTTACTGAACAATACTGCCCCTCCCAGCATCCAGTGTCCCTCAATACACTTACTGAACAATAATCCACCCCCCCAGCATCCAGTGTCCCTCACTACACTTACTGAACAATAATCCCCCCCCCCAGCATCCACAGTGTCCCTCAATACACTTACTGAACAATAATCCCCCACCCCCCCAGCATCCAGTGTCCCTCACTACACATACTGAACAATAATCCCCCCCCCAGCATCCATAGTGTCCCTCAATACACTTACTGACCAATAATCCCCCCCCAGCATCCATAGTGTCCCTCAATACACTTACTGAACAATACTGCCCCCCCCAAGCATCCACAGTGTCCCTCAATACACTTACTGAACAATAATCCCCCCCCCCGAGCATCCAGTGTCCCTCAATACACTTACTGAACAATACTGCCCCCCCCCACCAGCATCCACAGTGTCCCTCAATACACTTACTGAACAATAATCCCCGCCCCCCAGCATCCAGTGTCCCTCAATACACTTACTGAACAATAATCCCCCCCCCCGAGCATCCAGTGTCCCTGAATACACTTACTGAACAATACTGCCCCTCCCCCCAAGCATCCACAGTGTCCCTCAATACACTTACTGAACAATACTGCCCGCCCCCAGCATCCACAGTGTCCCTCAATACCCTTACTGAACAATAATCCCCCACCCCCGAGCATCCAGTGTCCCTGAATACACTTACTGAACAATACTGCCCCTCCCAGCATCCAGTGTCCCTCAATACACTTACTGAACAAGAACCTCCCCCCACCCAGCATCCAGTGTCCCTCAATACACTTACTGAACAATAATCCCCCCCCCACCAGCATCCAGTGTCCCTCAATACACTTACTGAACAATAATCCCCGCCCCCACCAGCATCCACAGTGTCCCTCAATACACTTACTGAACAGTAATCCCCCCCCAGCATCCATAGTGTCCCTCAATACACTTACTGAACAATAATCCCCCCCCACCAGCATCCACAGTGTCCCTCAATACACTTACTGAACAATAATCCCCCCCCCAGCATCCACAGTGTCCCTCAATACACTTACTGAACAATAATCCCCGCCCCCAGCATCCAGTGTCCCTCAATACACTTACTGAACAATAATCCCCCCCCCAGCATCCAGTATCCCTCAATACACTTACTGAACAATAATCCCCCCCCACCAGCATCCACAGTGTCCCTCAATACACTTACTGAACAATAATCCCCCCCCAGCATCCACAGTGTCCCTCAATACACTTACTGAACAATAACCCCCCCCCAGCATCCACAGTGTCCCTCAATACACTTACTGAACAATAATCCCCCCCCCCAGCATCCAGTGTCCCTCAATACACTGACTGAACAATAACCCCCCCCCAGCATCCAGTGTCCCTGAATACACTGACTGAACAATGCTGCCCCCCCCCAGCATCCACAGTGTCCCTCAATACACTTACTGAACAATAATCCCCCCCCCCCAGCATCCAGTGTCCCTCAATACACTTACTGAACAATAATCCCCCCCCCCCCAGCATCCAGTGTCCCTCAATACACTTACTGAACAATAATCCCCCCCCCAGCATCCACAGTGTCCCTCAATACAATTACTGAACAATACTGCCCCACCCCCAGCATCCATAGTGTCCCTCAATACACTTACTGAACAATACTGCACCCCCCCCCCAGCATCCACAGTGTCCCTCAATACACTTACTGAACAATACTGCACCCCCCCCCCCAGCATCCACAGTGTCCCTCAATACACTTACTGAACAATAATCCCCCCCCACCCAGCATCCAGTGTCCCTCAATACACTTACTGAACAATAACCTCCCCCCACCCAGCATCCAGTGTCCCTCAACACACTTACTGAACAATAATCCCCGCCCCCACCAGCATCCACAGTGTCCCTCAATACACTTACTGAACAATACTGCCCCCCCCACCAGCATCCAGTGTCCCTCAATACACTTACTGAACAATAATCCCCCCCCCCCAGCATCCAGTGTCCCTCAATACACTTACTGAACAGTACTGCCCCCCCCCCCACAGCATCCACATTGTCCCTCAATACACTTACTGAACAATAATCCCCCCCCCCAGCATCCACAGTGTCCCTCAATACACTTACTGAACAACAATCCCCCCCCCCCACCAGCATCCAGTGTCCCTCAATACACTTACTGAACAATACTGCTGCCCCCCCCAGCATCCACAGTGTCCCTCAATGCACGTACTGAACAATAATCCCTCCCCCCCAGCATCCAGTGTCCCTCAATACACTTACTGAACAATAACCTCCCCCCCCCCAGCATCCACAGTGTCCCTCAATACACTTACTGAACAATAACCCCCCCCCCCCCCCAGCATCCAGTGTCCCTCACTACACTTACTGAACAATAATCCCCCCCCAGCATCCACAGTGTCCCTCAATACACTTACTGAACAATAATCCCCCCCAGCATCCACAGTGTCCCTCAATACACTTACTGAACAATAATCCCCCTGCCCCAGCATCCACAGTGTCCCTCAATACACTTACTGAACAATAATCCCCCCCCCAGCATCCACAGTGTCCCTCAATACACTTACTGAACAATAAACCCTCCCCCCAGCATCCACAGTGTCCCTCAATACACTGACTGAACAATAATCCCCCCCCCTCCCCCAGCATCCAGTGTCCCTCAATACACGTACTGAACAATAATCCCCCCCCCTCCCCCAGCATCCAGTGTCCCTCAATACACGTACTGAACAATAATCCCCCCCCCTCCCCCAGCATCCAGTGTCCCTCAATACACGTACTGAACAATAATCCCCCCCCCCCCAGCATCCAGTGTCCCTCAATACACTTACTGAACAATAATCCCCCCCCCCTCCCCCAGCATCCAGTGTCCCTCAATACACTTACTGAACAATAATCCCCCCCCCCGCCAGCATCCACAGTGTCCCTCAATACACTTACTGAACAATACTGCCCCCCCCCCCCAGCATCCACAGTGTCCCTCAATACACTTACTGAACAATAATCCCCCCCCAGCATCCACAGTGTCCCTCAATACACTTACTGAACAATAATCCCCCTCCCAGCATCCAGTGTCCCTGAATACACTTACTGAACAATAATCCCCCCCCCAGCATCCACAGTGTCCCTCAATACACTTACTGAACAATACTGCCCCCCACCCCCCCCGCAGCATCCAGTGTCCCTGAATACACTTACTGAACAATACTGTCTCCCCCCAGCATCCACAGTGTCCCTCAATACACTTACTGAACAATAATCCCCCCCCCCCCCCCCGCAGCATCCAGTGTCCCTGAATACACTTACTGAACAATACTGCCCCTCCCAGCATCCAGTGTCCCTCAATACACTTACTGAACAATAACCTCCCCCCACCCAGCATCCACAGTGTCCCTCAATACACTTACTGAACAATAATCCCCCCCCCCCAGCATCCAGTGTTCCTCAATACACTTACTGAACAATAATCCCCCCCCCCAGCATCCACAGTGTCCCTCAATACACTTACTGAACAATAATCCCCCCCCCAGCATCCACAGTGTCCCTCAATACACTTACTGAACAATACTGCCCCCCCCCAGCATCCACAGTGTCCCTCAATACACTTACTGAACAATACTGCCCCCCCCCCAGCATCCACAGTGTCCCTCAATATACTGACTGAACAATAATCCCCCTCCCAGCATCCAGTGTCCCTGAATACACTTACTGAACAATACTGTCTCCCCCCAGCATCCACAGTGTCCCTCAATACACTTACTGAACAATAATCCCCCCCCCCGCAGCATCCAGTGTCCCTGAATACACTTACTGAACAATACTGCCCCTCCCAGCATCCAGTGTCCCTCAATACACTTACTGAACAATAATCCCCCCCCCCAGCATCCAGTGTCCCTCACTACACTTACTGAACAATAATCCCCCCCCCAGCATCCACAGTGTCCCTCAATACACTTACTGAACAATAATCCCCCACCCCCCCAGCATCCAGTGTCCCTCACTACACTTACTGAACAATAATCCCCCCCCCAGCATCCATAGTGTCCCTCAATACACTTACTGACCAATAATCCCCCCCCAGCATCCATAGTGTCCCTCAATACACTTACTGAACAATACTGCCCCCCCCAAGCATCCACAGTGTCCCTCAATACACTTACTGAACAATAATCCCCCCCCCCCGAGCATCCAGTGTCCCTCAATACACTTACTGAACAATACTGCCCCCCCCCCCACCAGCATCCACAGTGTCCCTCAATACACTTACTGAACAATAATCCCCGCCCCCCAGCATCCAGTGTCCCTCAATACACTTACTGAACAATAATCCCCCACCAGCATCCACAGTGTCCCTCAATACACTTACTGAACAATAATCCCCGCCCCCCAGCATCCAGTGTCCCTCAATACACTTACTGAACAATAATCCCCCCCCCCCCGAGCATCCAGTGTCCCTGAATACACTTACTGAACAATACTGCCCCTCCCCCCAAGCATCCACAGTGTCCCTCAATACACTTACTGAACAATACTGCCCGCCCCCAGCATCCACAGTGTCCCTCAATACACTTACTGAACAATAATCCCCCCCCCCGAGCATCCAGTGTCCCTGAATACACTTACTGAACAATACTGCCCCTCCCAGCATCCAGTGTCCCTCAATACACTTACTGAACAAGAACCTCCCCCCACCCAGCATCCAGTGTCCCTCAATACACTTACTGAACAATAATCCCCCCCCCACCAGCATCCAGTGTCCCTCAATACACTTACTGAACAATAATCCCCGCCCCCACCAGCATCCACAGTGTCCCTCAATACACTTACTGAACAATAATCCCCCCCACCAGCATCCACAGTGTCCCTCAATACACTTACTGAACAATAATCCCCCCCCCAGCATCCACAGTGTCCCTCAATACACTGACTGAACAATAATCCCCCCCCAGCATCCAGTGTCCCTGAATACACTTACTGAACAATAATCCCCCCCCACCAGCATCCACAGTGTCCCTCAATACACTTACTGAACAATAATCCCCCCCCACCAGCATCCACAGTGTCCCTCAATACACTTACTGAACAATAATCCCCCCCCCAGCATCCACAGTGTCCCTCAATACACTTACTGAACAATACTGCCCCCCCCCCAGCATCCACAGTGTCCCTCAATACACTTACTGAACAATAATCCCCGCCCCCAGCATCCAGTGTCCCTCAATACACTTACTGAACAATAATCCCCCCCCCCCAGCATCCAGTGTCCCTCAATACACTTACTGAACAATAATCCCCCCCCCAGCATCCACAGTGTCCCTCAATACACTTACTGAACAATAACCCCCCCCCAGCATCCACAGTGTCCCTCAATACACTTACTGAACAATAATCCCCCCCCCCAGCATCCAGTGTCCCTCAATACACTGACTGAACAATAACCCCCCCCCAGCATCCAGTGTCCCTGAATACACTGACTGAACAATGCTGCCCCCCCCCCCCAGCATCCACAGTGTCCCTCAATACACTTACTGAACAATACTGCCCCCCCACTCCAGCATCCACAGTGTCCCTCAATACACTTACTGAACAATAATCCCCCCCCCCCCCAGCATCCAGTGTCCCTCAATACACTTACTGAACAATAATCCGCCCCCCCCCAGCATCCAGTGTCCCTCAATACACTTACTGAACAATAATCCCCCCCCCAGCATCCACAGTGTCCCTCAATACACTTACTGAACAATAACCCCCCCCCCAGCATCCACAGTGTCCCTCAATACACTTACTGAACAATAATCCCCCCCCCCAGCATCCAGTGTCCCTCAATACACTGACTGAACAATAACCCCCCCCCAGCATCCAGTGTCCCTGAATACACTGACTGAACAATGCTGCCCCCCCCCCAGCATCCACAGTGTCCCTCAATACACTTACTGAACAATACTGCCCCCCCACTCCAGCATCCACAGTGTCCCTCAATACACTTACTGAACAATAATCCCCCCCCCCCCAGCATCCAGTGTCCCTCAATACACTTACTGAACAATAATCCCCCCCCCCCCAGCATCCAGTGTCCCTCAATACACTGACTGAACAATAATCCCCCCCCCAGCATCCACAGTGTCCCTCAATACACTCTCTGAACAATACTGCCCCCCCCCCAGCATCCAGTGTCCCTCAATACACTTACTGAACAATAATCCCCCCCCCAGCATCCACAGTGTCCCTCAATACACTCTCTGAACAATACTGCCCCCCCCAGCATCCACAGTGTCCCTCAATACAATTACTGAACAATACTGCCCCACCCCCAGCATCCATAGTGTCCCTCAATACACTTACTGAACAATATTGCACCCCCCCCCCCAGCATCCACAGTGTCCCTCAATACACTTACTGAACAATACTGCACCCCCCCCCCCCCAGCATCCACAGTGTCCCTCAATACACTTACTGAGCAATACTGCCCCACCCCCAGCATCCACAGTGTCCCTCAATACACTTACTGAACAATACTGCCCCCCCCACCAGCATCCAGTGTCCCTCAATACACTTACTGAACAACAATCCCCCCCCCCCCCGAGCATCCAGTGTCCCTCAATACACTTACTGAACAACAATCCCCCCCCCCGCCACCAGCATCCAGTGTCCCTCAATACACTTACTGAACAATAATCCCCCCCCACCAGCATCCACAGTGTCCCTCAATACACTTACTGAACAATAATCCCCCCCCCAGCATCCACAGTGTCCCTCAATACACTTACCGAACAATAATCCCCCCCCCCCAGCATCCACAGTGTCCCTCAATACACTTACTGAACAATAACCCCTCCCCCCAGCATCCACAGTGTCCCTCAATACACTTACTGAACAATAATCCCCCCCCCAGCATCCAGTGTCCCTCAATACACTTACTGAACAATAATCCCCCCCCCAGCATCCACAGTGTCCCTCAATACACTTACTGAACAATAATCCCCCCCCCCAGCATCCAGTGTCCCTCAATACACTTACTGAACAATAATCCCCCCCCCCCCAGCATCCACAGTGTCCCTCAATACACTTACTGAACAATAATCCCCCCCCCCCAGCATCCAGTGTCCCTCAATACACTTAGTGAACAATAATCCCCCCCCCAGCATCCACAGTGTCCCTCAATACACTTACTGAACAATAATCCCCCCCCCCAGCATCCAGTGTCCCTCAATACACTTACTGAACAATAATCTTCCCGCCCCAGCATCCACAGTGTCCCTCAATACACTTACTGAACAATAATCCCCCCCCCCCCCCAGCATCCACAGTGTCCCTCAATACACTTACTGAACAATAATCCCCCCCCCAGCATCCAGTGTCCCTCAATACACTTACTGAACTATAATCCGCCCCCCCCCCCCAGCATCCCTCAATACACTGACTGAACAATAACCCCCCCCCCTCCCCCAGCATCCAGTGTCCCTCAATACACTTACTGAACAATCATCCCCCCCCGCAGCATCCAGTGTCCCTCAATACACTTACTGAACAATAATCCGCCCCCCCCCCCCCCAGCATCCCTCAATACACTGACTGAACAATAATCCCCCCCCCCTCCCCCAGCATCCAGTGTCCCTCAATACACGTACTGAACAATAATCCCCCCCCCTCCCCCAGCATCCAGTGTCCCTCAATACACGTACTGAACAATAATCCCCCCCCTCCCCCAGCATCCAGTGTCCCTCAATACACTTCCTGAACAATAATCCCCCCCCCTCCCCCAGCATCCAGTGTCCCTCAATACACTTACTGAACAATAATCCCCCCCCCGCCAGCATCCACAGTGTCCCTCAATACACTTACTGAACAATACTGCCCCCCCCCAGCATCCACAGTGTCCCTCAATACACTTACTGAACAATAATCCCCCCCCCCCCAGCATCCACAGTGTCCCTCAATACACTTACTGAACAATAATCCCCCCCCAGCATCCACAGTGTCCCTCAATACACTTACTGAACAATAATCCCCCTCCCAGCATCCAGTGTCCCTGAATACACTTACTGAACAATAATCCCCCCCCCCCAGCATCCACAGTGTCCCTCAATACACTTACTGAACAATAATCCCCCCCCAGCATCCACAGTGTCCCTCAATACACTTACTGAACAATAATCCCCCCCCAGCATCCAGTGTCCCTCAATACACTTACTGAACAATAATCCCCCCCCCCGCAGCATCCAGTGTCCCTGAATACACTTACTGAACAATACTGCCCCCCCCAGCATCCACAGTGTCCCTCAATACACTTACTGAACAATAACCTCCCCCCACCCAGCATCCACAGTGTCCCTCAATACACTTACTGAACAATAATCCCCCCCCCCCCAGCATCCAGTGTCCCTTAGTACACTTACTGAACAATAATCCCCCCCCCAGCATCCACAGTGTCCCTCAATACACTTACTGAACAATAATCCCCCCCCCCAGCATCCACAGTGTCCCTCAATACACTTACTGAACAATACTGCCCCCCCCCAGCATCCACAGTGTCCCTCAATACACTTACTGAACAATAATCCCCCCCAGCATCCACAGTGTCCCTCAATACACTTACTGAACAATAATCCCCCCCCAGCATCCACAGTGTCCCTCAATATACTGACTGAACAATAATCCCCCTCCCAGCATCCAGTGTCCCTGAATACACTTACTGAACAATACTGTCTCCCCCCAGCATCCACAGTGTCCCTCAATACACTTACTGAACAATAATCCCCCCCCCCCCCGCAGCATCCAGTGTCCCTGAATACACTTACTGAACAATACTGCCCCTCCCAGCATCCAGTGTCCCTCAATACACTTACTGAACAATAATCCCCCCCCCCCAGCATCCAGTGTCCCTCACTACACTTACTGAACAATAATCCCCCCCCCAGCATCCACAGTGTCCCTCAATACACTTACTGAACAATAATCCCCCACCCCCCCAGCATCCAGTGTCCCTCACTACACTTACTGAACAATAATCCCCCCCCAGCATCCATAGTGTCCCTCAATACACTTACTGAGCAATACTGCCCCCCCACCAGCACCCAGTGTCCCTCAATACACTTACTGAACAATACTGCCCCCCCCCAAGCATCCACAGTGTCCCTCAATACACTTACTGAACAATACTGCCCGCCCCCAGCATCCACAGTGTCCCTCAATACACTTACTGAACAATAATCCCCCCCCCGAGCATCCAGTGTCCCTCAATACACTTACTGAACAATACTGCCCCCCCCACCAGCATCCACAGTGTCCCTCAATACACTTACTGAACAATAATCCCCGCCCCCCAGCATCCAGTGTCCCTCAATACACTTACTGAACAACAATCCCCCCCCCCCCCACCAGCATCCAGTGTCCCTCAATACACTTACTGAACAATAATCCCCCCCCAGAATCCACAGTGTCCCTCAATACACTTACTGAACAATAATCCCCCCCCCCCGCAGCATCCAGTGTCCCTGAATACACTTACTGAACAATACTGCCCCTCCCAGCATCCAGTGTCCCTCAATACACTTACTGAACAATAACCTCCCCCCACCCAGCATCCAGTGTCCCTCAATACACTTACTGAACAATAATCCCCGCCCCCACCAGCATCCACAGTGTCCCTCAATACACTTACTGAACAGTAATCCCCCCCCAGCATCCATAGTGTCCCTCAATACACTTACTGAACAATACTGCCCCCCCCCACCAGCATCCAGTGTCCCTCAATACACTTACTGAACAATACTGCCCCCCCCCACAGCATCCACATTGTCCCTCAATACACTTACTGAACAATAATCCCCCCCCCAGCATCCACAGTGTCCCTCAATACACTTACTGAACAACAATCCCCCCCCCACCAGCATCCAGTGTCCCTCAATACACTTACTGAACAATACTGCTGCCCCCCCCAGCATCCACAGTGTCCCTCAATGCACGTACTGAACAATAATCCCTCCCCCCCAGCATCCAGTGTCCCTGAATACACTTACTGAACAATACTGCCCCCCCCCCAGCATCCAGTGTCCCTCAATACACTTACTGAACAATAACCTCCCCCCCCCAGCATCCACAGTGTCCCTCAATACACTTACTGAACAATAACCGCCCCCCCCAGCATCCAGTGTCCCTCACTACACTTACTGAACAATAATCCCCCCCCCAGCATCCACAGTGTCCCTCAATACACTTACTGAACAATAACCCCCCCCCCCCAGCATCCAGTGTCCCTCACTACACTTACTGAACAATAATCCCCCCCCCCCCAGCATCCAGTGTCCCTCACTACACTTACTGAACAATAATCCCCCCCCAGCATCCACAGTGTCCCTCAATACACTTACTGAACAATAATCCCCCTGCCCCAGCATCCACAGTGTCCCTCAATACACTTACTGAACAATAATCCCCCCCCAGCATCCACAGTGTCCCTCAATACACTTACTGAACAATAATCCCCCTGCCCCAGCATCCACAGTGTCCCTCAATACACTTACTGAACAATAAACCCTCCCCCCCAGCATCCACAGTGTCCCTCAATACACTGACTGAACAATAATCCCCCCCGCTCCCCCAGCATCCAGTGTCCCTCAATACACGTACTGAACAATAATCCCCCCCCCCCCTCCCCCAGCATCCAGTGTCCCTCAATACACGTACTGAACAATAATCCCCCCCCCTCCCCCAGCATCCAGTGTCCCTCAATACACTTACTGAACAATAATCCCCCCCCCCCCTCCCCCAGCATCCAGTGTCCCTCAATACACTTACTGAACAATAATCCCCCCCCCCGCCAGCATCCACAGTGTCCCTCAATACACTTACTGAACAATACTGCCCCCGCCCCCCAGCATCCACAGTGTCCCTCAATACACTTACTGAACAATAATCCCCCCCCAGCATCCACAGTGTCCCTCAATACACTTACTGAACAATAATCCCCCTCCCAGCATCCAGTGTCGCTGAATACACTTACTGAAGAATAATCCCCCCCCCAGCATCCACAGTGTCCCTCAATACACTTACTGAACAATAATCCCCCCCCAGCATCCACAGTGTCCCTCAATACACTTACTGAACAATAATCCCCCCCCCCCCCCCCCCCGCAGCATCCAGTGTCCCTGAATACACTTACTGAACAATACTGCCCCTCCCAGCATCCAGTGTCCCTCAATACACTTACTGAACAATAACCTCCCCCCACCCAGCATCCACAGTGTCCCTCAATACACTTACTGAACAATAATCCCCCCCCCCAGCATCCAGTGTCCCTCAATACACTTACTGAACAATAATCCCCCCCCCCCCAGCATCCACAGTGTCCCTCAATACACTTACTGAACAATAATCCCCCCCCCCCCCAGCATCCACAGTGTCCCTCAATACACTTACTGAACAATACTGCCCCCCCCCAGCATCCACAGTGTCCCTCAATACACTTACTGAACAATAATCCCCCCCCAGCATCCACAGTGTCCCTCAATATACTGACTGAACAATAATCCCCCTCCCAGCATCCAGTGTCCCTGAATACACTTACTGAACAATACTGTCTCCCCCCAGCATCCACAGTGTCCCTCAATACACTTACTGAACAATAATCCCCCCCCCCCCGCAGCATCCAGTGTCCCTGAATACACTTACTGAACAATACTGCCCCTCCCAGCATCCAGTGTCCCTCAATACACTTACTGAACAATAATCCCCACCCCCCAGCATCCAGTGTCCCTCACTACACTTACTGAACAATAATCCCCCCCCCAGCATCCACAGTGTCCCTCAATACACTTACTGAACAATAATCCCCCACCCCCCCAGCATCCAGTGTCCCTCACTACACTTACTGAACAATAATCCCCCCCCAGCATCCATAGTGTCCCTCAATGCACTTACTGACCAATAATCCCCCCCCAGCATCCATAGTGTCCCTCAATACACTTACTGAGCAATACTGCCCCCCCACCAGCACCCAGTGTCCCTCAATACACTTACTGAACAATACTGCCCCCCCCAAGCATCCACAGTGTCCCTCAATACACTTACTGAACAATACTGCCCGCCCCCAGCATCCACAGTGTCCCTCAATACACTTACTGAACAATAATCCCCCCCCCGAGCATCCAGTGTCCCTCAATACACTTACTGAACAATACTGCCCCCCCCAAGCATCCACAGTGTCCCTCAATACACTTACTGAACAATACTGCCCCCCCACCAGCATCCACAGTGTCCCTCAATACACTTACTGAACAATAATCCCCGCCCCCCAGCATCCAGTGTCCCTCAATACACTTACTGAACAACAATCCCCCCCCCCCCCCACCAGCATCCAGTGTCCCTCAATACACTTACTGAGCAATACTGCCCCCCCACCAGCACCCAGTGTCCCTCAATACACTTACTGAACAATACTGCCCCCCCAAGCATCCACAGTGTCCCTCAATACACTTACTGAACAATACTGCCCGCCCCCAGCATCCACAGTGTCCCTCAATACACTTACTGAACAATAATCCCCCCCCCCCGAGCATCCAGTGTCCCTCAATACACTTACTGAACAATACTGCCCCCCCCCACCAGCATCCACAGTGTCCCTCAATACACTTACTGAACAATAATCCCCGCCCCCCAGCATCCAGTGTCCCTCAATACACTTACTGAACAACAATCCCCCCCCCCCCACCAGCATCCAGTGTCCCTCAATACACTTACTGAACAATAATCCCCCCCCAGCATCCACAGTGTCCCTCAATACACTTACTGAACAATAATCCCCCCCCCCCCCCGCAGCATCCAGTGTCCCTGAATACACTTACTGAACAATACTGCCCCTCCCAGCATCCAGTGTCCCTCAATACACTTACTGAACAATAACCTCCCCCCACCCAGCATCCAGTGTCCCTCAATACACTTACTGAACAATAATCCCCGCCCCCACCAGCATCCACAGTGTCCCTCAATACACTTACTGAACAGTAATCCCCCCCCAGCATCCAGTGTCCCTCAATACACTTACTGAACAATACTGCCCCCCCCACCAGCATCCAGTGTCCCTCAATACACTTACTGAACAATAATCCCCCCCCCCCAGCATCCAGTGTCCCTCAATACACTTACTGAACAATACTGCCCCCCCCCCCACAGCATCCACATTGTCCCTCAATACACTTACTGAACAACAATCCCCCCCCCCACCAGCATCCAGTGTCCCTCAATGCACGTACTGAACAATAATCCCTCCCCCCCAGCATCCAGTGTCCCTGAATACACTTACTGAACAATACTGCCCCCCCCCCCCAGCATCCAGTGTCCCTCAATACACTTACTGAACAATAACCTCCCCCCCCCAGCATCCACAGTGTCCCTCAATACACTTACTGAACAATAACCCCCCTCCCCCCAGCATCCAGTGTCCCTCACTACACTTACTGAACAATAATCCCCCCCCCCAGCATCCACAGTGTCCCTCAATACACTTACTGAACAATAATCCCCCCCCCCAGCATCCAGTGTCCCTCACTACACTTACTGAACAATAATCCCCCCCCAGCATCCACAGTGTCCCTCAATACACTTACTGAACAATAATCCCCCCCAGCATCCACAGTGTCCCTCAATACACTTACTGAACAATAATCCCCCCCCAGCATCCAGTGTCCCTCAATACACTTACTGAACAATAATCCCCCCCCAGCATCCACAGTGTCCCTCAATACACTTACTGAACAATAATCCCCCCCAGCATCCACAGTGTCCCTCAATACACTTACTGAACAATAATCCCCCTGCCCCAGCATCCACAGTGTCCCTCAATACACTTACTGAACAATAATCCCCCCCCCAGCATCCACAGTGTCCTCAATACACTTACTGAACAATAACCCCCCCCCCCCCCAGCATCCACAGTGTCCCTCAATACACTTACTGAACAATAAACCCTCCCCCCCAGCATCCACAGTGTCCCTCAATACACTGACTGAACAATAATCCCCCCCCCTCCCCCAGCATCCAGTGTCCCTCAATACACGTACTGAACAATAATCCCCCCCCCTCCCCCAGCATCCAGTGTCCCTCAATACACTTACTGAACAATAATCCCCCCCCCGCCAGCATCCAGTGTCCCTCACTACACTTACTGAACAATAATCCCCCCCCCTCCCCCAGCATCCAGTGTCCCTCAATACACGTACTGAACAATAATCCCCCCCCTCCCCCAGCATCCAGTGTCCCTCAATACACTTACTGAACAATAATCCCCCCCCCTCCCCCAGCATCCAGTGTCCCTCAATACACTTACTGAACAATAATCCCCCTCCCCGCCAGCATCCACAGTGTCCCTCAATACACTTACTGAACAATACTGCCCCCCCCAGCATCCACAGTGTCCCTCAATACACTTACTGAACAATAATCCCCCCCCAGCATCCACAGTGTCCCTCAATACACTTACTGAACAATAATCCCCCTCCCAGCATCCAGTGTCCCTGAATACACTTACTGAACAATAATCCCCCCCCCCAGCATCCACAGTGTCCCTCAATACACTTACTGAACAATAATCCCCCCCCAGCATCCACAGTGTCCCTCAATACACTTACTGAACAATAATCCCCCCCCAGCATCCAGTGTCCCTCAATACACTTACTGAACAATAATCCCCCCCCCCCGCAGCATCCAGTGTCCCTCAATACACTTACTGAACAATACTGCCCCCCCCAGCATCCACAGTGTCCCTCAATACACTTACTGAACAATAACCTCCCCCCACCCAGCATCCACAGTGTCCCTGAATACACTTACTGAACAATAATCCCCCCCCCCAGCATCCACAGTGTCCCTCAATACACTTACTGAACAATAATCCCCCCCCCCCCAGCATCCAGTGTCCCTTAGTACACTTACTGAACAATAATCCCCCCCCCAGCATCCACAGTGTCCCTCAATACACTTAATGAACAATAATCCCCCCCCCAGCATCCACAGTGTCCCTCAATACACTTACTGAACAATACTGCCCCCCCCCAGCATCCACAGTGTCCCTCAATACACTTACTGAACAATAATCCCCCCCCAGCATCCAGTGTCCTCAATACACTGACTGAACAATAATCCCCCCCAGCATCCACAGTGTCCCTCAATACACTTACTGAACAATAATCCCCCCCCAGCATCCACAGTGTCCCTCAATATACTGACTGAACAATAATCCCCCTCCCAGCATCCAGTGTCCCTGAATACACTTACTGAACAATACTGTCTCCCCCCAGCATCCACAGTGTCCCTCAATACACTTACTGAACAATAATCCCCCCCCCCCGCAGCATCCAGTGTCCCTGAATACACTTACTGAACAATACTGCCCCTCCCAGCATCCAGTGTCCCTCAATACACTTACTGAACAATAATCCCCCCCCCCCAGCATCCAGTGTCCCTCACTACACTTACTGAACAATAATCCCCCCCCCAGCATCCACAGTGTCCCTCACTACACTTACTGAACAATAATCCCCCCCCAGCATCCATAGTGTCCCTCAATACACTTACTGAGCAATACTGCCCCCCCACCAGCACCCAGTGTCCCTCAATACACTTACTGAACAATACTGCCCCCCCCCAAGCATCCACAGTGTCCCTCAATACACTTACTGAACAATACTGCCCGCCCCCAGCATCCACAGTGTCCCTCAATACACTTAATGAACAATAATCCCCCCCCCCCGAGCATCCAGTGTCCCTCAATACACTTACTGAACAATACTGCCCCCCCCACCAGCATCCACAGTGTCCCTCAATACACTTACTGAACAATAATCCCCGCCCCCCAGCATCCAGTGTCCCTCAATACACTTACTGAACAACAATCCCCCCCCCCCACCAGCATCCAGTGTCCCTCAATACACTGACTGAACAATAATCCCCCCCCAGCATCCACAGTGTCCCTCAATACACTTACTGAACAATAATCCCCCCCCAGCATCCACAGTGTCCCTCAATACACTTACTGAACAATAATCCCCCCCCCCCCCCCCCGCAGCATCCAGTGTCCCTGAATACACTTACTGAACAATACTGCCCCTCCCAGCATCCAGTGTCCCTCAATACACTTACTGAACAATAACCTCCCCCCACCCAGCATCCAGTGTCCCTCAATACACTTACTGAACAATAATCCCCGCCCCCACCAGCATCCACAGTGTCCCTCAATACACTTACTGAACAGTAATCCCCCCCCAGCATCCATAGTGTCCCTCAATACACTTACTGAACAATACTGCCCCCCCCACCAACATCCAGTGTCCCTCAATACACTTACTGAACAATAATCCCCCCCCCCAGCATCCAGTGTTCCTCAATACACTTACTGAACAATACTGCCCCCCCCCCCACAGCATCCACATTGTCCCTCAATACACTTACTGAACAATAATCCCCCCCCCAGCATCCACAGTGTCCCTCAATACACTTACTGAACAACAATCCCCCCCCCCACCAGCATCCAGTGTCCCTCAACACACTTACTGAACAATACTGCTGCCCCCCCCAGCATCCACAGTGTCCCTCAATGCACGTACTGAACAATAATCCCTCCCCCCCAGCATCCAGTGTCCCTGAATACACTTACTGAACAATACTGCCCCCCCCCCAGCATCCAGTGTCCCTCAATACACTTACTGAACAATAACCTCCCCCCCTCAGCATCCACAGTGTCCCTCAATACACTTACTGAACAATAACCCCCCCCCCCCAGCATCCAGTGTCCCTCACTACACTTACTGAACAATAATCCCCCCCCCAGCATCCACAGTGTCCCTCAATACACTTACTGAACAATAATCCCCCCCCCCCAGCATCCAGTGTCCCTCACTACACTTACTGAACAATAATCCCCCCCCAGCATCCACAGTGTCCCTCAATACACTTACTGAACAATAATCCCCCCCCCCAGCATCCAGTGTCCCTCAATACACTTACTGAACAATAATCCCCCTGCCCCAGCATCCACAGTGTCCCTCAATACACTTACTGAACAATAAACCCTCCCCCCCAGCATCCACAGTGTCCCTCAATACACTGACTGAACAATAATCCCCCCCCCTCCCCCAGCATCCAGTGTCCCTCAATACACGGACTGAACAATAATCCCCCCCCCCTCCCCCAGCATCCAGTGTCCCTCAATACACTTACTGAACAATAATCCCCCCCCCCCCAGCATCCAGTGTCCCTCAATACACTTACTGAACAATAATCCCCCCCCCTCCCCCAGCATCCAGTGTCCCTCAATACACTTACTGAACAATAATCCCCCCCCCCCCGCCAGCATCCACAGTGTCCCTCAATACACTTACTGAACAATACTGCCCCCCCCCCCCAGCATCCACAGTGTCCCTCAATACACTTACTGAACAATAATCCCCCCCCAGCATCCACAGTGTCCCTCAATACACTTACTGAACAATAATCCCCCTCCCAGCATCCAGTGTCCCTGAATACACTTACTGAACAATAATCCCCCCCCCAGCATCCACAGTGTCCCTCAATACACTTACTGAACAATAATCCCCCCCCAGCATCCACAGTGTCCCTCAATACACTTACTGAACAATACTGTCTCCCCCCAGCATCCACAGTGTCCCTCAATACACTTACTGAACAATAATCCCCCCCCCCCGCAGCATCCAGTGTCCCTGAATACACTTACTGAACAATACTGCCCCTCCCAGCATCCAGTGTCCCTCAATACACTTACTGAACAATAACCTCCCCCCACCCAGCATCCACAGTGTCCCTCAATACACTTACTGAACAATAATCCCCCCCCCCCAGCATCCAGTGTCCCTCAATACACTTACTGAACAATAATCCCCCCCCCCCCCCCAGCATCCACAGTGTCCCTCAATACACTTACTGAACAATAATCCCCCCCCCCCCAGCATCCACAGTGTCCCTCAATACACTTACTGAACAATACTGCCCCCCCCAGCATCCACAGTGTCCCTCAATACACTTACTGAACAATAATCCCCCCCCAGCATCCACAGTGTCCCTCAATATACTGACTGAACAATAATCCCCCTCCCAGCATCCAGTGTCCCTGAATACACTTACTGAACAATACTGTCTCCCCCCAGCATCCACAGTGTCCCTCAATACACTTACTGAACAATAATCCCCCCCCCCCCCGCAGCATCCAGTGTCCCTGAATACACTTACTGAACAATACTGCCCCTCCCAGCATCCAGTGTCCCTCAATACACTTACTGAACAATAATCCCCCCCCCCAACATCCAGTGTCCCTCACTACACTTACTGAACAATAATCCCCCCCCAGCATCCACAGTGTCCCTCAATACACTTACTGAACAATAATCCCCCACCCCCCCAGCATCCAGTGTCCCTCACTACACTTACTGAACAATAATCCCCCCCCAGCATCCATAGTGTCCCTCAATACACTTACTGACCAATAATCCCCCCCCAGCATCCATAGTGTCCCTCAATACACTTACTGAGCAATACTGCCCCCCCACCAGCACCCAGTGTCCCTCAATACACTTACTGAACAATACTGCCCCCCCCAAGCATCCACAGTGTCCCTCAATACACTTACTGAACAATACTGCCCGCCCCCAGCATCCACAGGGTCCCTCAATACACTTACTGAACAATAATCCCCCCCCCCCGAGCATCCAGTGTCCCTCAATACACTTACTGAACAATACTGCCCCCCCCACCAGCATCCACAGTGTCCCTCAATACACTTACTGAACAATAATCCCCGCCCCCCAGCATCCAGTGTCCCTCAATTCACTTACTGAACAACAATCCCCCCCCCCCCCACCAGCATCCAGTGTCCCTCAATACACTTACTGAGCAATACTGCCCCCCCACCAGCACCCAGTGTCCCTCAATACACTTACTGAACAATACTGCCCCCCCCAAGCATCCACAGTGTCCCTCAATACACTTACTGAACAATACTGCCCGCCCCCAGCATCCACAGTGTCCCTCAATACACTTACTGAACAATAATCCCCCCCCCCGAGCATCCAGTGTCCCTCAATACACTTACTGAACAATACTGCCCCCCCACCAGCATCCACAGTGTCCCTCAATACACTTACTGAACAATAATCCCCGCCCCCCAGCATCCAGTGTCCCTCAATACACTTACTGAACAACAATCCCCCCCCCCCCCACCAGCATCCAGTGTCCCTCAATACACTTACTGAACAATAATCCCCCCCCAGCATCCACAGTGTCCCTCAATACACTTACTGAACAATAATCCCCCCCCCCCCGCAGCATCCAGTGTCCCTGAATACACTTACTGAACAATACTGCCCCTCCCAGCATCCAGTGTCCCTCAATACACTTACTGAACAATAACCTCCCCCCACCCAGCATCCAGTGTCCCTCAATACACTTACTGAACAATAATCCCCGCCCCCACCAGCATCCACAGTGTCCCTCAATACACGTACTGAACAGTAATCCCCCCCCAGCATCCATAGTGTCCCTCAATACACTTACTGAACAATACTGCCCCCCCACCAGCATCCATTGTCCCTCAATACACTTACTGAACAATAATCCCCCCCCCCCAGCATCCAGTGTCCCTCAATACACTTACTGAACAATACTGCCCCCCCTCACAGCATCCACATTGTCCCTCAATACACTTACTGAACAATAATCCCCCCCCCAGCATCCACAGTGTCCCTCAATACACTTACTGAACAATAATCCCCCCCCAGCATCCAGTGTCCCTCAATACACTTACTGAACAATACTGCTGCCCCCCCCAGCATCCA
The DNA here is from genome assembly GCF_047496885.1 of Scyliorhinus torazame. NCBI lineage: Eukaryota > Metazoa > Chordata > Chondrichthyes > Carcharhiniformes > Scyliorhinidae > Scyliorhinus > Scyliorhinus torazame. The sequence goes on along the minus strand of NC_092708.1, from coordinate 398,747,277 downwards.
CAGTGTCCCTCAATGCACGTACTGAACAATAATCCCTCCCCCCCAGCATCCAGTGTCCCTGAATACACTTACTGAACAATACTGCCCCCCCCCCCCAGCATCCAGTGTCCCTCAATACACTTACTGAACAATAACCTCCCCCCCCCAGCATCCACAGTGTCCCTCAATACACTTACTGAACAATAACGCCCCCCCCCCAGCATCCAGTGTCCCTCACTACACTTACTGAACAATAATCCCCCCCCCAGCATCCACAGTGTCCCTCAATACACTTACTAAACAATAATCCCCCTGCCCCAGCATCCACAGTGTCCCTCAATACACTTACTGAACAATAATCCCCCCCCCAGCATCCACAGTGTCCCTCAATACACTTACTGAACAATAATCCCCCTGCCCCAGCATCCACAGTGTCCCTCAATACACTTACTGAACAATAATCCCCCCCCCAGCATCCACAGTGTCCCTCAATACACTTACTGAACAATAAACCCTCCCCCCCAGCATCGACAGTGTCCCTCAATACACTGACTGAACAATAATCCCCCCCCTCCCCCAGCATCCAGTGTCCCTCAATACACGTACTGAACAATAATCCCCCCCCCTCCCCCAGCATCCAGTGTCCCTCAATACACGTACTGAACAATAATCCCCCCCCCCTCCCCCAGCATCCAGTGTCCCTCAATACACGTACTGAACAATAATCCCCCCCCCTCCCCCAGCATCCAGTGTCCCTCAATACACTTACTGAACAATAATCCCCCCCCCTCCCCCAGCATCCAGTGTCCTTCAATACACTTACTGAACAATAATCCCCCCCCCCGCCAGCATCCACAGTGTCCCTCAATACACTTACTGAACAATACTGCCCCCCCCGCCAGCATCCACAGTGTCCCTCAATACACTTACTGAACAATAATCCCCCCCCAGCATCCACAGTGTCCCTCAATACACTTACTGAACAATAATCCCCCTCCCAGCATCCAGTGTCCCTGAATACACTTACTGAACAATAATCCCCCCCCAGCATCCACAGTGTCCCTCAATACACTTACTGAACAATACTGTCTCCCCCCAGCATCCACAGTGTCCCTCAATACACTTACTGAACAATAATCCCCCCCCCCCCCGCAGCATCCAGTGTCCCCGAATACACTTACTGAACAATACTGCCCCTCCCAGCATCCAGTGTCCCTCAATACACTTACTGAACAATAACCTCCCCCCACCCAGCATCCACAATGTCCCTCAATACACTTACTGAACAATAATCCCCCCCCCCAGCATCCAGTGTCCCTCAATACACTTACTGAACAATAATCCCCCCCCCCAGCATCCACAGTGTCCCTCAATACACTTACTGAACAATAATCCCCCCCCCCCAGCATCCACAGTGTCCCTCAATACACTTACTGAACAATACTGCCCCCCCCCAGCATCCACAGTGTCCCTCAATACACTTACTGAACAATAATCCCCCCCCAGCATCCACAGTGTCCCTCAATATACTGACTGAACAATAATCCCCCTCCCAGCATCCAGTGTCCCTCAATACACTTACTGAACAATACTGCCCCTCCCAGCATCCAGTGTCCCTCAATACACTTACTGAACAATAATCCCCCCCCCCAGCATCCAGTGTCCCTCACTACACTTACTGAACAATAATCCCCCCCCCAGCATCCACAGTGTCCCTCAATACACTTACTGAACAATAATCCCCCACCCCCCCAGCATCCAGTGTCCCTCACTACACTTACTGAACAATAATCCCCCCCCCAGCATCCATAGTGTCCCTCAATACACTTACTGACCAATAATCCCCCCCCAGCATCCATAGTGTCCCTCAATACACTTACTGAACAATACTGCCCCCCCCAAGCATCCACAGTGTCCCTCAATACACTTACTGAACAATACTGCCCGCCCCCAGCATCCACAGTGTCCCTCAATACACTTACTGAACAATAATCCCCCCCCCACAGCATCCACAGTGTCCCTCAATACACGTACTGAACAATAATCCCCCCCCCTCCCCCAGCATCCAGTGTCCCTCAATACACCTACTGAACAATAATCCCCCCCCCCTCCCCCAGCATCCAGTGTCCCTCAATACACTTACTGAACAATAATCCCCCCCCCCGCCAGCATCCACAGTGTCCCTCAATACACTTACTGAACAATACTGCCCCCCCCCCCCCAGCATCCACAGTGTCCCTCAATACACTTACTGAACAATAATCCCCCCCCAGCATCCACAGTGTCCCTCAATACACTTACTGAACAATAATCCCCCTCCCAGCATCCAGTGTCCCTGAATACACTTACTGAACAATAATCCCCCCCCAGCATCCACAGTGTCCCTCAATACACTTACTGAACAATAATCCCCCCCCAGCATCCACAGTGTCCCTCAATACACTTACTGAACAATACTGTCTCCCCCCAGCATCCACAGTGTCCCTCAATACACTTACTGAACAATAATCCCCCCCCCCCCCGCAGCATCCAGTGTCCCTGAATACACTTACTGAACAATACTGCCCCTCCCAGCATCCAGTGTCCCTCAATACACTTACTGAACAATAACCTCCCCCCACCCAGCATCCACAGTGTCCCTCAATACACTTACTGAACAATAATCCCCCCCCCCCCAGCATCCACAGTGTCCCTCAATACACTTACTGAACAATACTGCCCCCCCCAGCATCCACAGTGTCCCTCAATACACTTACTGAAATCGACATAGATCGGAGTATTTCCGACTATATAGGGGAACAAGACAGGGATGCCCGCTGTCTCCATTGTTGTTCGCGTTGGCAATTGATCCTCTGGCCATGGCGTTGAGAGACTCCAGGAAATGGAGAGGGGTGATTAGAGGGGGAGAAGAACACCGAGTCTCGTTATATGCGGATGACCTATTGTTATACGTGTCGGACCCAGCGGGGGGAATGATAGAGGTTATGCGAATTTTGAGGGGGTTCGGGGATTTCTCGGGGTATAGGCTAAACATGGGAAAGAGTGAATTATTTGTGATACATCCAGGGGACCAGAGTAGAGAGATAGAAGGCTTGCCTCTAAGGAAAGTGGAAAGAAACTTCCGATACCTGGGGATTCAGATCGCTAGGAGCTGGGGAACCTTGCACAGACTTAATCTGACACGGTTGGTAGAACAAATGGAGGAGGACTTCAAGAGGTGGGACATGCAGCCTCTATCGCTGGCGGGCAGGGTGCAAGCAATTAAGATGATGGTCCTCCCGAGGTTCTTATTTGTATTTCAATGTCTCCCTATACTAATCACTAAGACCTTTTTAATAAAATAGACAGGAGCATCACGAGCTTCGTGTGGGCAGGGAAAGTTCCGAGAGTAAGGAGGGGGTTCCTTCAGCGTAGTAGGGACAGAGGAGGATTGGCACTACCGAACTTGGGCGATTACTATTGGGCCGCCAATGTGGCAATGATACGTAAATGGATGATGGAGGGTGAGGGAGCGGCGTGGGAAAGACTGGAGAGAAAGTCCTGTAAAGGGACGAGTTTAGAGGCGCTGGTGACGGCGCCGCTACCGATCTCACCTAAAAAGTTTACCACGAACCCGGTGGTGGCGGCAACATTGAATATCTGGGGACAGTGGAGGCGACAGAGAGGGGTGCGGGGAGCCCTGGTGGGGTCCCCAATCAGGAACAACCATAGGTTCGCCCCAGGAAGAATGGATGGAGGATTTCAGAGCTG